>NC_041233.1:93577537-93594576 GCF_002837175.3 Physeter macrocephalus
TGAGTCACTTTGCTGTACAGCAGAGATGGGCACAACATTGTAAATCAACTATATTTCAATAAAAATTTAAAAAATAATAATAATTAAGTTTTGCTCCATTTTTTACCATGTTTTCTCTACTACTTATCTGGGAGACAGAAAATAATCATATGAACCATTGGGACAAATGAAATAAAAATTATGCTGAATATGCCACTCCCAAAATAAAAAGAGTGTGCACCTCCATACCATCAAACCAATGGTCCAGTATGAATCTTTGAGACGATCAATTCAACTGTCAGACAATACTGGGTTCTCTCTCTACCCACTCCAAACCGGGCTTGCTTTGTGGAATATGGAGTTTCTTCTGGGTGGACCTAAACATGCTTTTAAAATTTTTAAATAGTTTTTTATTTTTTAGAGTAGTGTTAGATTCAAACAACAGATGTGCCTTTTAAAATCATTGGGTCGTCTACACAACCCAGCACCACACTTTACTCATAAAGATATTCAGATTAATGTTTTTATTACTTTAATTTTTTCCAGTTCAGTTTCCTTTTTACACATGAAAGGATCGAAGCGCCCAAGGTTTTCTTTTTCTAGATTGGCTTGAAAGATCCTGGAAGTAAAATGTAATTAACAAAATATATTTTTCTTCTTCTTATGATAATTCTTCTTCACAGATGTATGGATGGGGAGAAATGTTGTTTTGAGGAGATTGATAGCCTGTATTAAACATAGTAATAGACACAATGTTGGCATTTTAAGGCGTCTCGATCAATGGTTGAAGTCACATTCTCAACATCACCACCAGAAGTGGGCTGATTCTGCAGCACATTTATGTTTGAGTAATAATGATGCTGATTCAGACCCTCCCTTGAAAAATACCACTTTTATTGGGTAATTAATCACACACACACAATTTACAAAGTCAAAATGCAGATAACAGTAAAAGTCAAAATAGAAATCTGAGAATGCCAGAGAAAGACAAAGTGAATATTTAATAGAAAAGGGGCTATTTAAGTAACAATGTTGGTAAAATTCCCTGATTCTCAGTGTTTTAACAGAAAATATATGACTTCACAAAGCATCCGTGGGAATGCATTGGCCCCTAGAAATCAACTCCCTGACCTGAAGAGAAGAACTTCCAGAGAAGATCTTATTTGGAATATTTAGCTAAAATCCTTGTCAGTGCTACTAGAAGTCCCCAGAGGAATCAACACTGCAATTTCTGTTCTTAAGTTCAATTTTAAGTTTTAATTTTAAAGAAAACTTTGAAACATGAGAGAAATCTGAGCATAACTTTTATAACTGTTATTCCTCTTATTGAAACAATTTCTGGATAGGCATTGATATTTCACTAGTCCCTTTAGTGAACTCAATGCTTAAATGCATCCTATTCTTTGATTACTTTCTAATCCATGATTTGATTTTGTTTGATTATTGTGATAATAAAATAATTGTAATAATGATAAACTCACCTGGAGTTTTAAAAATAGTAGTGGTCTCATGTACCACAATGATAATATTCTGCATAATTACAGTGCAATATCAAAACAAAGAAATGGACATTGGTACAATCTACAGACCTCATTCAGATTTCACATGTTCTCATTTGTGTATGTGTTCTTCC
Organism: Physeter macrocephalus; assembly: GCF_002837175.3. NCBI lineage: Eukaryota > Metazoa > Chordata > Mammalia > Artiodactyla > Physeteridae > Physeter > Physeter macrocephalus. The sequence continues at coordinate 93,579,150 of NC_041233.1, forward strand.
GCATGTACTCATTTGAGTGTTTGTGCATACGTGTGTAATTCCATGCAATTTTACCACGTCTGTGGATTTGTGAACCCACCACAACTATCAAGATACAAAACTTTTCCTTCATCACAAAGGAACTCCCTCCAGCTGCTACCTGTTCATAGTTGCATTTCACCCTGCCCCACCCCTGCCATCTCTAACTCCTGGCAACCACTAATCTGATCTTCATCACTATTATTATTTTTGTGAGAATATTATAGAAATAAAATCATACAGTATGTAACCTTTTGAGATTGGCTTTTTTCACTCAGCATGATACCCTGTATGATTGCATGCTGAGTGTATGTTTAGCCTTATAATAAACACTCAAACTCTTTTCCAGAGTGACTATAACCTTTATATATTCCTACCAGCAACAAAAGAAAAATTAGTTTTTTCTGCATCCTTGCCAGCATTTGGTGTTGCTATTTTTTATTTTAGCTGTTCTGATAGATATGTAGTGATATCTCATGGTGTTTTCAATTTTTGTTTTCCCTAATGGCTAATAATGTTGAATGTATTTTCATGTGCTTATTTGCTTTTTGTATTTTCTCTTTGGTAAAAAGTCTGGCTTTTTTTTTTTTTTCTAATTTCCTAATTAGATTGTTCTGTTTGTTTTTGTGTTTGTTTTATCTTGAGACTTTTTAATATATTATAGACACAACTTCCTTGTTAGATATATTTGCAAATATTCTCACACAGTCCATAACTTTACTTTTTTTCTTTACTTTTTTTTGCAAGGAATATGTTTCAATATGTATTCTATCATTTCATTTTTTTAAATCCAAGTTTTCTTTGATTTAACTGAGGATTCAAAGGCAATATCATTATATTATCTTCTATTTCTGGAAACAAATATTCAGTAAAATACATGATCCTGTAACTTCCTGGTTTTCATAAGATTATTGTGTCCACATAAATTTTGACCCCTTTAAACATCCTCTGTAAACCATGCAGATTAACAGGAAAGCAAGAAAATATTACCAATTTCAAATTTACAGGTTGGTTTGGAAATAAACACATGAGATGAGCAGAATAATCCCTGGATCCTTTAAAAGAGGAAGTGGGTCAGTGTCATAATGTTGGGAGAACATAGTAAATATCACCTTGGTTTCAGTCTCCAAGAGTAGAAAGTACATCCCAGTAAGAAAATAATGAAAACAACTGTAACACTTGGTAGAGCAGAGCACTGGATTCAAGGAATTTAAAAGAAATGGTTTGCAAAATATGAGGAATGAAAGGTAACACTTGAATAATTAACTCATTAAATGGGAGAAGGAGGCATCTTAAAAGGTGTGACCACCCTTGGAGGTTTGATGGTGAAGGGAAAAAAGGAAATAACTTGAAGAAAAAGGTTAATTAAATATGATATAAATTAATAATCAAAAGATAAGAGTACTCTCTCCAAAGTTTCCATTTATTAAGATAAGGGACTTTAATGTACCAACTGAAGAAGGTATTCTTGAACCAAAATAACTACCCAAATTCTTCTTCCCAAATGTGGAACTGCTGGTGATGATGGTGATTAAAACAATGACAAGACAGTTTGAAAGTCTATAGCTGCAGTTGCACTAAATACATAATCATAAACAGAAAAAAAAGGCACAGCATCCTTAGAGAGCTACTCTAACAAGAAAAATGATCATCAAAACATCCTGTTTTAAAAAAAAAGCTGAAACACAAATCTCCACCATTAATTGAACAAGCAAAAGAGATATGAAGGAACAACAGAAACCAGAAATTTCAAAACTCAAAAAGAAATGGACAGATATAAAAAATGAAATAAGATAGAAATTGAAGCAAAAGAAAAAATAATCTCAAAGATACAAACTAAATTATAAGATACTTAAGATAGAATAGATGTAATTGGAAGTATGGCAAAAGGTATGGAAGAGAGAAATGATTGGGACCAAGAAAAAAATAAAGAAATGGGCAAAAGAAATAAAATAAAGTTATAGAACACAGGCAAAGGTGATACAATATATGTATAGAAGGAGTCACTATTTTTTTTGAATAGACTTAAATTACGTACATACCCAAGAAAATATATTGTAGATAATAGGATGCCTGGTTCAATATACTAAAATTGTTTACTGATAATCTGAGAGAAGCTAACTCCAAAACATGTCAGTTAAATTCATTTCACTTTAAAGAATAAGAAAAAAATTCCCCAGGGAATTAGAAAAAAATTAAGTTGTCAATAAATGAAAGAAAATGCTCTTCAAAATGTGTAATGAAACAACACATTGGAGAAAAATAAAAAAATAAGTTTATTGAGTCTGCATAGAAAATAAATAGGATGCAAAAGTTATCATTTAAAGCTGAAAAACCAAACAGTAGAAGTACAAATAAGGCAAAGTAAATTAGAGCTTTTTATGAAGGTATTATTTTTATGATGTCTACTAAAGAAAATATACTAGCTTAAGTATCCAAATAAAATAAAATTTAAAAAGACTATAGAATAAAACTACAAATTATAATACAATGCACACAATAAATATAAAATGGGAAATATAATAGAGCTAAGATCAAACATGCAAGTTTCATGAATAAATATAAAGAGGATTTAATAACCTATTAAGAGATAGACATTATAAGATGTGTGCACAAAGCAAAACCCAATGTAAAACACATGTAAAACAAAGTGATTCAAAAAGGTTAAAAATTAAAAAATGGACAAAGTAAATTAGGTGGTTGCAAACCTAAAAAGCAGATTTGGGAATCTTGATAATTGACAAAATTATTTTGAATAGAGTCCTGAAAGCATTAAACAAAAGAAAGAAGAACACTTTATGATGCTAAAGAACATCGTTCATAATAACAATATAGTAGTTATGAATATAACTATCTTTGCATCAAATATGAAATCAACCACCTCATAGGGCATAAAATATAGAACATGCAAGGAAAAATTGACAGAATCACACTAATCATAGTTAATTTTACTATATAAATCTTGATTTAAGATGGTTTGCATGGACAAAAAGTAAGAATATAGAAGACCTACACAACATAATAGAAAAGACAGGCCTCAAGAATATATAGAAATTACTTCCTCCTAACAGTAGATTTATCTTTTCATGCACATGAAATACTGTCAAAAACTTTTCATAAATTAGGTCACAGAGAAAACTTCAGTATGTTTCATAAAGTGGAAATAATACAGACCGTATTTTCAATAAACAGAAATTATGAACACAATTTACAAAACCACTCCACCTTGATATTATATTTCTCTTTGATATAACTCTTGGGTCTCAGGGTATTATATACAAAATGTCAGAATTTCTTTAAAAAGTAATAATAATAATGAGAAGCAATACCTACCAAAATTTGTAAGGTACAATTAAAGCAATGATAACAAAAAGTTCAAAACCATAAATATGTATATTAATAAAATAAATAATGAAAATAAATGACTGGAATATTGGTCTTAATTGGAAACATAAAAATATATTTGAAAGAGCAGAAGAAATTATAAAAGTAAGAGAAAGGTCTTCCCTGGTGGCGCAGTGGTTGGCAGTCCGCCTGCCGATGCAGGGGATGCGGGTTCGTGCCCCGGTCTGGGAGGATCCCACATGCCGTGGAGCAGCTGGGCCCGTGGGCCGTGGCCACTGAGCCTGCGTGTCTGGAGCCTGTGCTCTGCGGCGGGAGAGGCCACAGCAGTGAGAGGCCTGCGTACCGCAAAAAAAAAAAAAAAATTAACAGAAGAAATAAGTGTTAGAAAATAGAAGAAGAGATAGTTTCACCCTATCTCTCCAGTTGTTGGAGCTCATAGGGCTGGCATGCCCCCTGCCTCTCCACCAGTGTGTGACACATTACTTCTGCATCTACCTATGTAAAAGCATGCCTCTGTGACGAGGACGGGGCAGTGGTCCACAGAGAGTCCAGCTCCAAGAGGGAAAACTGTGTGGCTGACAGGGTCTTGGTGCTCCAGCTGGGTGTCAGGCCTGAGCCCCTGAGGTGGGAGAGCCAAGTTCAGGACACTGGACCAGTAGAGACCTCCTAGCCCGAAGTAATATCAATTGGCGAGAGCTCTCCCAGAGATCTCCTTTTCAACACTAAGACTGAGCTCCACTCAACGACCAGCAAGATCCAGTGCTGGACACCCCATGCCAAACAACTAGCAAGACAGGAACACAACCCCACCCATTAGCAGAGAGGCTGCCTAAAATCATACTAAGTTCACAGACACCCCAAAACACACCACCAGACATGGTCCAGCCCACCAGAGAGACAAGATCCAGCCTCATCCACTAGAACACAGGCACCAGTCCCCTCCACCAGGAAGCCTACACAACCCACTGAACCAACCTTACCCACTGGGGGCAGACATCAAACACAAAGAGAACAATGAACCTGCAGCCTGTGAAAAGGAGACCCCAAAGACAGTAAGTTAAGCAAAATAAGAAGAAAGAGAAATATGCAGCAGATGAAGGAGCAAGGTAAAAACCCACCAGACCAAACAAATGAAGAGGAAATAGGCAGTCTACCTTAAAAAGAATTCAGAGTAATGATAGTAAATATGATGAAAAAACTTGGAAATAGAATCCAGAAAATACATGAAACGTTTAACAAGGACCTAGAAGAACTAAAGAGCAAACAAACAGTGATGAAAAACACAATAAATGAAATTTTTAAATTCTCTAGAAGGAAGCAATAGCAGGGTACCTGAGGCAGAAGAACAGATAAGTGACCTGGAAGATAAAATAGTGGAAATAACTACCACAGAGCAGAATAAAGAAAAAAGAATGAAAAGAATTGAGGACCGTCTCAGAGACCTCTGGGACAACATTAAATGCACAAACATTCGAATTATAGGAGTCCCAGAAGAAGAAGAGAAAAAGAAAGAGACTAAGAAAATATTTGAAGAGATTATAGCTGAAAACTTCCATAATATGGGAAAAGAAATAGTCAAGTCCAGGAAGTGCAGAGAGTCCCATACAGGATAAATCCAAGGAGAAACACGCTGAGACACATATTAATCAAACTATCAAAAATTACCTACAAAGAAAAAAATATTAAAACCAGCAAGGGAAAAGCAGCAAATAACATACAAGGGAATCCCCATACGGTTAACAGCTGATCTTTCAGCAGAAACTCTGCAAGCCAGAAGGGAGCGGCAGGACATATTTAAAGTGATTAAAGGAAAAAACCTACAACCAAGATTACTCTACTAAGGAACAATCTCATTCAGATTCGATGGAGAAAATAAAACGTTTACAGACAAGCAAAAGCTAAGAGAATTCACGGCAACAAACCAGCTTTACAATAAATGTTAAAGGAACTTCTAAGGCAGGAAACACAAGAGAAGGAAAAGACCTACAATAATAAACCCAAAGCAATTAAGAAAATGGTAATAGGAACATACATATCGATAATTACATTAAATGTAAATGGATTAAATGCTCCAACCAAAAGACATAGACTGGCTGAATGGATACAAAAACAAGACCCATATATAGGCTGTCTACAAGAGACCCACTTTAGACCTAGGGACACATGCAGACTGAAAGTGAGGGCATGGAAAAAGATATTCCATGCAAATGGAAAGCAAAAGAAAACTGGAGTAGCAATTCTCATATGAGACAAAATAGACTTTAAAATAAAGACTATTACAAGAGACAAAGAAGGACACTACATAATGATCAAGGGATCAATCCAAGAAGAAGATATAACAATTGTAAATATTTATGCACCCAACATAGGAGCACCTCAATGTAAAGGCAAATGTTAACAGCCATAAAAGGGGAAATTGATAGTAACACAATAGCAGTAGGGGATTTAACACCCCACTTTCACCAATGGACATATCATCCAAAATGATAATAAATACGGAAACACAAGCTTTAAATGACATGTTCAACAAGATGGACTTAATTGATATTTATAGGACATTCCATCTAAAAACAACAGAATACACTTTTTTCTCAAGTGCTCAGGGAGCATTCTCCAGGATAGATCATATCTTGGGTCACAAATCAAGCCTTTGTAAATTTAAGAAAATTAATATTGTATCAAGTATCTTTTCCAACCACAATGCTATGAGAATAGATTTCAATTACAGGAAAAAATCTGTAAAAGATACAAACACATGGAGGTTAAACAATATGCTATTAAATAACCAAGGGATCACTGAAGAAATCAAAGAAGAAATAAAAAACTACCTAGAAACAAATGACAATGAAAACATGATGACCCAAAAACTATGGGATGCACTGAAAGCAGTTCTAAGAGGGAAGTTTATAGCAATACAATCCAACCTCAAGAAAGAAGAAACATCTCAAAAAAACAACCTAAACTTACACCTAAAGCAACTAGAGAAAGAAGAACAAAAAAACCCCAAAGTTAGCAGAAGGAAAGAAATCATAAAGATCAGATCAGAAATAAGTGAAAAAGAAATGAAGGAAAGGATAACAAACATCAATAAAACTAAAAGCTGGTTCTTTGAGAAGATAAACAAAATTGATAAACCACTAGCCAGACTCATCAAGAAAAAACTGGAGAAGACTCAAATCAACAGAATTAGAAATGAAAAAGGAGAAGTAACAACTGACACTGCAGTAATATAAAGGATCATGAGAGATTACTACAAGCAACTATATGCCAATAAAATGGACAACCTGGAAGAAATGGGCAAATTCTTAGAAAAGCACAACCTTCTGAGATGCAACCAGGAATAAATACAAAACATAAACAGACCAATCACAAGCACTGAAATTGAAACTGTGACTAAAAATCTTCCAACAAACAAAAGCCCAGGACCAGATGGCTTCTATTCTATCAAATATTTAGAGAAGAGCTAACACCAATACTTCTTAAACTCTTCCAAAATATAGCAGAGGGAGGAATACTCCCAAACACATTCTACGAGGCCACCATCACCCTGATACCAAAACCAGACAAAGATGTCACAAGAAAATAAAACTACAGGCCAATAACTCTGATGAATATAGATGCAAAAATCCTCAACAAAATACTAGCAAACAGAATCCAACAGCACATTAAAAGGATCATACACCATGATCAAGTGGGGTTTATCCCAGGAATGCAAAGATTCTTCAGTATATGGAAATCAATCAATGTGATACACCATATTAACAAAATGAAGGATAAAAACCATATGATCATCTCAATAGATGCAGAAAAAGCTTTTGACAAAATTCAGCACTGATTTATGATAAAAACTCCCCAGAAAGTAGGCAGAGAGGGAACCTATCTCAACATAATAAAGGCCATATATGACACACCCACAGCCAACATCGTTTTCAATGGTGAAAAACTGAAACCATTTCCTCTAAGATCAGGAAAAAGACAAGGTTACCCACACTCACTGCTATTATTCAAGATAGTTTTGAAAGTTTTAGCCACAGCAATCAGAGAAGAAAAAGAAATACAAAGAATCCAAATTGGAAAAGAAGAAGCAAAACTGTCACTGTTTGCAGATGACATGATTCTATACATAGAGAATACTAAAGATGCTACCAGAAAACGACTAGAGCTAATCAATGAATTTGATAAAGTTGCAGGATACAAAATTAATGCACAGAAATCTCTTGCATTCCTATACACTAATGATGAAATCTCTGAGAGAGAAATTAAGGAAACACTCCCATTTACCATTGTAACGTAAAGAATAAAATACCTACGAATAAACCTACCTAAGGAGACAAAAGACCTGTATGCAGAAAGCTGTAAGACACTGATGAAAGAAATGAAAGATGATACAGTTGGAGAGATATACCGTGTTCTTGGACTGGAAGAATTAACATTGTGAAAATGACTATACTACCCAAAGCAATCTACAGACTCAATGCAATCCCTATCAAACTACCAATGGCATTTTTCACAGAACTAGAACAAAAAATTTCACAATTTGTATGGAAACACCAAAGACCACGAATAGCCAAAGCAATCTTGAGAAAGAAAAATGGAGCTGGAGGAATCTGGCTCCCTGTCTTCAGACTATGCTACAAAACTACAGTAATCAAGACAGCATGGTACTGCCACAAAAACAGAAATACAGATCAATGGAACAGGATAGAAGACCCAGAGATAAACCCACACACCTATGGTCACCTTGTCTTTGACAAAGGAAGCAAAAATATACAATGGAGAAAAGACAGCCCCTTCAATAAGTGGTGCTGGGAAAACTGGGCAGCTACATGTAAAAGAATGAAATTAGAACACTCCCTAACACCATACACAAACTCAAAATGGATTAAGACATAAATGTAAGACCAGACACTATAAAACTCTTAGAGGAAACCATAGGCAGAACACTCTATGGTGTAAATCGCAGCAAGACACTTTTTGACCCACCTCCTAGAGAAATGGAAATAAAAACAAAAATAAACAAATGGGACCTAATGAAACTTAAAAGCTTTTGCAAATGGGACAAAGTGAGAGAGTGGCATGGACTTATATACACTATCAAATATAAAATAGATAGCTAGTGGGAAGCAGCCACATAGCACAGGGAGATCAGCTTCGTGCTCTGTGACCACTTAGAGTGGTGGTATAGGGAGGGTGGAAGGGACGTAAGAGAGAGGAGATATGGGGATATATGTATATGTATAGCTGGTTCACTTTGTTATAAAGCAGAAACTAACACACCATTGTAAAGCAATTATACTCAATAAAGATGTTAAAAGAAAAAAGAATATGAAAAAGAATTTTTTAAAAAGGCTTTTGCATAGCAAAGGAAACCATAAACAAGACGAAAAGACCACCCTCAGAATGGAAGAATATATTTGCAAATGAAGCAACTGACAAAGGATTAATTTACAAAATTTACAAGCAGTTCATTCAGCTCAATATCAAAAAAATAAACAACCGAATCCAAAAATGGACAGAAGACCTAAATAGACATTTCTCCAAAGAAGGTGCTCTGTGACCACTTAGAGTGGTGGTATAGGGAGGGTGGAAGGGACGTAAGAGAGAGGAGATATGGGGATATATGTATATGTATAGCTGGTTCACTTTGTTATAAAGCAGAAACTAACACACCATTGTAAAGCAATTATACTCAATAAAGATGTTAAAAGAAAAAAGAATATGAAAAAGAATTTTTTAAAAAGGCTTTTGCATAGCAAAGGAAACCATAAACAAGACGAAAAGACCACCCTCAGAATGGAAGAATATATTTGCAAATGAAGCAACTGACAAAGGATTAATTTACAAAATTTACAAGCAGTTCATTCAGCTCAATATCAAAAAAATAAACAACCGAATCCAAAAATGGGCAGAAGACCTAAATAGACATTTCTCCAAAGAAGATATACTGATTGCCAACAAACACATGCAGGGATGCTCAATATCACTAATAATTAGAGGAATGCAAATCAATACTACAATGAGGTATCACCTCACACCAGTCAGAATGTCCATTGTCAAAAAATCTGCAAACAATAAATTCTGGAGAGAGTGTGGAGAAAAGGGAACTCTCTTGCACTGTTGGTGGGAATGTAAGTCCATACAGCCACTATGGAAAACAGTAGGGAGGTTCCTTAAAAAACGAAAAATAGAATTACCATATGACCCAGCAATCCCACCACTGGGCATATACCCTGAGAAAACCATAATTCAAAAAGAGACATGTACCACAATGTTCATTGAAACACTATTTACATTAGTCAGGACATGGAACCAACCTTAGTGTCCATCGACAGATGAATGGATAAAGAAGATGTGACACATATATACAATGGAATATTACTCAGCCATAAAAAGAAACGAAATTGAGTTATTTGTAGTGAGGTGGATGGACCTAGAGGCTGTCATACAGAGTGAAGTAATTCAGAAAGAGAAAAACAAATACCATAGGCTAACACATATATATGGAATCTAAAAAAAAAAGAAGGTTCTGATGAACCTAGGGGCAGGACAGGAATAAAGATGCAGAAGTAGGGGATGTACTTGAGGACACGGGGTGGGGGAAGGGTAAACTGGGACGAAGTGAGAGAGTGGCATGGACATATATGCACTACCAAATGTAAAACAGATAGCTAGTGGGAAGCAGCCACATAGCACAGGGAGATCAGCTCAGTGCTTTGTGACCTCCTAGAGGGGTGGGAGGGAGATGGAAGAGGGAAGGGATATGGGGATATATGTATACGTATAGCTGATTCACTTTGTTATACAGCAGAAACTCATACAACAATGTAAAGCAATTATACTCCAAGAAAGATTAAAAAAAATAGAAGAAAATGATGACAAATATTTCTAAAACACTAGTTAGCTTAATTTTCTAGATGGAAAAAACGTTGAAAAATTATGCAAAATAGAAATGGATGAGAAGATATAAAAGTATTCATAAGAGACTAGTGGCATACTTCTATGCAAATAAATTTAAAAACCTTCATAAAATAATTAATTTTCTAGGGAAATATAATTTACCAAAACATCCCCAGTAGACATAAAATGTTTAAAACAACTAAATACCAGAGGAAAAAGATCGAAAATTTTTTCAAAGAACTGTTCACAAGAATACCAGGCCTTGATTCTCTTACTAGATAGTCATATTAGACCTTCAGAAACCATATAAATCCAATACTATTACACCATTCCAGAAAATAGAAAAAAAAACCCTTTAAAAATACCTGATAAAAATTGTACCAAAAATCTTCTTACTTATCGCACTTATGAATATGGGTATAAATATTTTAAATAAAATATTATTGAATAGAATTGAACAGCATATTAACATATAATACATCACAACCAAAGGGACTTATTTCACAAATATAAGGATGATTCAATTTTAAGAAATCCATTAATTTAATTATCTACATTAATAAGCATAAAGAGAACAAGAAAACATTTGATTTTTGCATATTATGCTGAAGAGTAAGAGTCAACATATTATGTTTCAGCATAAAAAGTATACTGCAGTAAGAGTCAACACCTATTTCTGATTCAAAGGAAATGATTAAGTAATCACTTGATACTTTTTTTTTGAATTTTTGTTTATTGTTTTTGTTTTCTTTAAATCAAGGTAACAGTTTTTTTTTAATTGCACACATATCTATAAACCTAATAAATAGCTTTTTCTATTTTTTTATACAGCAGGTTATTAGTCATCAATTTTATACACATCAGTGTATACATGTCAATCCCAATCGCCCAATTCACCACACCCCCATCCCCACCCCCCAACGGCTTTCCCTCCTTGGTGTCCATACGTTTGTGCTCTACATCTGTGTCTCTATTTCTGCCCTGCAAACTGGTTCATCTATACCATTATTCTAGGTTCTACATATATGTGTTAATATATGATATTTGTTTTTCTCTTTCTGACTTACTTCACTCTGTATGACAGTGTCTAGATCCATCCATGTCTCAACAAATGACCCAATTTCATTCCTTTTTATGGCTGAGTAATATTCCATTGTATATATGTACCACTTCTTCTTTATCCATTTTCTGTCGATGGGCATTTAGGTTGCTTCCATGACCTGGCTATCATAAATCGTGCTGCAATGAACATTGGGGTGCATGTGTCTTTTTGAATTATGGTTTCACACCCCCATCCCCACCCCCCAACGGCTTTCCCTCCTTGGTGTCCATACGTTTGTGCTCTACATCTGTGTCTCTATTTCTGCCCTGCAAACTGGTTCATCTATACCATTATTCTAGGTTCTACATATATGTGTTAATATATGATATTTGTTTTTCTCTTTCTGACTTACTTCACTCTGTATGACAGTGTCTAGATCCATCCATGTCTCAACAAATGACCCAATTTCATTCCTTTTTATGGCTGAGTAATATTCCATTGTATATATGTACCACTTCTTCTTTATCCATTTTCTGTCGATGGGCATTTAGGTTGCTTCCATGACCTGGCTATCATAAATCGTGCTGCAATGAACATTGGGGTGCATGTGTCTTTTTGAATTATGGTTTTCTCTAGGTATATGCCCAGTAGGGGCATTGCTGGATCACATGTTAATTCTATTTTTAGTTTTTTAAGGAACCCCCATTCTCCATAGTGGCTGTATCAGTTTACATTCCCACCAGCCATTCAAGAAGGTTCCCTTTTCTCCACACCCTCTCTGGCATTTGTTGTTTGTAGATTTTATTTTCTGATGAAGCCCATTCTGACTGGTGTGAGGTGATACCTCACTATAGTTTTGATTTGCATTTCTCTAATAATTAGTGACGTTGAGCAGTTTTTCATGTGTTTCTTGGCCATCTGTATGTCTTCTTTGGAGAAATGTCTATTTAGGTCTTCTGCCCATTTTTGGATTGGGTTGTTTATTTATTTTATCTTTTATTTTTATTTTTTTATCTTTTATTTTTTTTCTATGCGGGCCTCTCACTGTTGTGGCCTCTCCTGTTGCAGAGCACAGGCTCCGGACGCGCAGGCTCAGCGGCCATGGCTCACGGGCCCAGCCGCGCCATGGCATGTGGGATATTCCCGGACCGGGGGGACGAACCCGTGTCCCCTGCATCGGCAGGCAGACTCTCAACCCCTGCGCCACCAGGGAAGCCCTGTTTATTTTTTTAATATTGAACTGCATGAGCTGTTTATATACTTTGGAGATTAATCCTTTGTCCATTGATTTGTTTGCAAATATTTTCTCCCATTCTGAGGGTTGTCTTTTTGTTTGTTTAAGGTTTCCATGCTGTGCGAAAGCTTTTAAGTTTCATTAGGTCCCATTTGTTTATTTTTGTTTTTATTTTCATTACTCTAGGAAGTGAATCAAAAAAGATCTTATTGTGATTTATGTCAAAGAGTGTTCTGCCTATGTTTTCCTCTAAGAGTTTTATACTGTCTCTCCTTACATTTAGATCTCTAATCCATCCTGAGTTTATTTTTGTGTATGGTGTTAGAGAGTGTTCTAATTTCATTCTTTTACATGTAGCTGTCCAGTTTTCCCAGCACCACTTATTGAAGAGACTCTCTTTTCTCCATCGTATATCCTTGCCTCCTTTGTCATAGATTAGTTTGACAATAGGTGCGTGGGTTTACCCCTGGGTTTTCTATCTTGTTCCATTGATCTATGTTTCTGTTTTTGTGCCAGTACCATATTGTCTTGATTACTGTAGCTTTGCAGTATAGTCTGAAATCAGGGAGTCTGATTTCTCCAGCTCCATTTTTTTCCCTCAAGACTGCTTTGGCTATTAGGGGTCTTTTGTGTTTCCATACAAATTTTAAGATTTTTTGTTCTAGTTCCATAAAAAATGCCATTGGTAATTTTATAGGGATTGCATTGAATCTGTAGATTGCTTTGGGTGGTATAGTCATTTTCACAATATTGATTCTTCCAATCCAAGAACATGGTATATCTCTCCATCTCTTGGTATCATCTTTAATTTCTCTCATCAGTGTCTTATTGTTTTCTGCATACAGGCCTTTTGTCTCCCTAGGTAGGTTTACTCCTGGTATTTTATTCTTTGTGTTGCAGTGGTAAATGGGAGTGTTTCCTTAATTTCTCTTTCAGATTTTTCATCATTAGTGTATAGGAATGCAAGAGATTTCTGTGCTTTAATTTTGTATCCTGCAACTTTACCAAATTCATTGATTAGCTCTAGTAGTTTTCTGGTGGCATCTTTAGGATTCTTTATGTAGCGAATCATTTCATCTGCAAACAGTGACAGTTTTACTTCTTCTTTTCCAATTTGTGTTACTTTTATTTCTCTTTCTTTGCTGATTGCCGAGGCTAGGATTTCCAAAACTATGTTGAATAATCGTGGTGAGAGTGGACATCCTTGTCTTGTTCCTGATCTTAGAGGAAATGCTTTACATTTTTCACCATTGAGAATGATGTTAGCTGTGGGTTTGTCATATATGGCCTTTATTATGTTGAGGTAGGTTCCCTCTATGCCCACTTTCTGGAGAGTTTTTATCATAAATGGGTGTTGAATTTTGTCAAAAGGTTTTTCTCCATTAATTGAGATGATCATAGGGTTTTTATTCTTCAATTTGTTAATATGGTGTATCACATTGATTGATTTGCGTATATTGAAAAATCATTGCATTCCTGGGATAAATTCCACTCGCTCATGGTGTATGATCCTTTTAATGTGGTGTTGGATTCTGTTTGCTAGTATTTTGTTGAGGATTTTTGCCTCTATATTTATCAGTGATATTGGTCTGTAATTTTCTTTTTTTTGTAGTATGTTTGTCTCGTTTTGGTATCACGTTGATGGTGGCCTCATAGAATGACTTTGGGAGTGTTCCTTTCTCTGCAATTATTTGGAAGAGTTTGAGAAGGATGGGTGTTAGCTCTTCTCTAAATGTTTGATAGAATTCACCTGTGAAGCCATCTGGTCCTGGATTTTGTCTGTTGGGAAGATTTTTAATCACAGTTTCAATTTCATTACTTGTGATTGGTCTGTTCATATTTTCTATTTCTTCCTGGTTCAGTCTTGGAAGGTTATACCTTTCTAAGAATTTGTCCATTTCTTCCAGGTTGTCCATTTTATTGGCAGAGTTGCTTGTAGTAGTCTCTTAGGATGCTTTGTATTTCTGTGGTGTCTGTTGCAACTTCTCCTTTCTCATTTCTAATTTTATTGATTTGAGTCCTCTCCCTCTTTTTCTTGATTCTGGCTAAAGGTTTATCATTTTTTTTATCTTCTCAAAGAACCAGCTTTTAGTTTTATTGATCTTTGCTGTTGTTTTCTTTGTTTCTATTTCATTTATCAGGTAGGCTTGTATAGCTATAAACTTCCCTCTTAGAACTGCTTTTGCTGCATCCCATTGGTTTTGGATTTTCGTGCTTTCATTGTCAATCTTCTCTAGGTATTTTTTGATTTCCTCTCTGATTTCTTCAGTGATCTCTTGGTTATTTAGTAACATAGTGTTTAGCCTCATTATGTTTGTGATTTTTACATTTTTTCCCCTGTAATTCATTTCTAATCTCATAGCATTGTGGCCAGAAAAGATGCTTGATATGATTTCAATTTTCTTAAATTTACTGAGGCTCGATTTGTGACCCAAGATGTGATCTATCCTGGAGAATGTTCCGTGCACACTTGAGAAGAAAGTGTAATATGCTGTTTTTGGATGGAATGTCCTATAAATATCAGTTAAATCTCTCTGGTCTGTTGTGTACTTTACAACTTGTGTTTCCTTAGTAATTTTCTGTTTGGATGATCTGTCCATTGGTGTAAGTGAGGTGTTCACGTCCCCCACTATTACTGTGTTACTGTTGATTTCCATTATGTAGTGTCCTTCCTTGTCTCTTGTAACATTCTTTATTTTAAAGTCTATTTTGTCTGATATGAGTGTTGCTACTCCAGTTTTATTTTGCTTTCCTTTTGCATGGAATATCTTTTTCCATCCCCTCGCTTTCAGTCTGTATGTGTCCCTAGGTCTGAAGTGGGTCTCTTGTAGACAGCATATATATGGGTCTTGTGGTCTTGTTTTTGTATCCATTCAGCAAGCCTGTGTTTT
>NC_041233.1:93594907-93598761 GCF_002837175.3 Physeter macrocephalus
CTCTTAGCTTTTGCTTGTCTGTAAAGCTTTTGATTTCTCCATCGAATCTGAATGAGATCCTGGCTGGGTAGAGTAATCTTGGTTGTAGGTTCTTCTCTTTCATCACTTTAAGTATATCATGCCACTCCCTTCTGGCTTGTAGAGTTTCTGCTGAGAAATCAGCTGTTATCTTTATGGGAGTTTCCTTGTATATTATTTGTCCTTTTTCCCTTGATGCTTTCAATAATTTTTCTTAGTCTTTAATTTTTGCCAATTTGATTACTATGTGTGTTGGCATATTTCTCCTTGGGTTTATCCTGTATGGGACTCACTGCGCTTCCTGGACTTGAGTGGCTATTTCCTTTCCCATGTTAGGAAAGTTTTTGACTGTAATCTCTTCAAATATTTTCTCAGGTCCCTTTTCTCTCTTTTCTTCTTCTGTGACCCCTATAATGTGAATATTGTTGCATTTAATGTTGTCCCAGAGTCCTCTTAGGCTGTCTTCATTTTTTTTCATTCTTTTTTTTTTTCTTTATTCTTTTCTGCAGCAGTGAATTCCACCATTCTGTCTTCCAGGTCACTTATCCATTCTTCTGCCTCAGTTATTCTGCTATTGATTCCTTCTATTGTAATTTTCATTTCAGTTATTGTATTGTTCATCTTTGTTTGTTTGTTCTGTAATTCTTCTAGGTCTGTGTTAAACATTTCTTTCATCTTCTCAATCTTTACCTCCATTGCTTTTCCGAGGTCCTGGATCATATTCACTATCATTATTCTGAATTCTTTTTCTGGAAGGTTCCCCATCTCCACTTGATTTTGTTGTTTTTCTGGGGTTTTATCTTGTTCCTTCATCTGGTACATAGCCCTTGCCTTTTCATCTTGTCTATCTTTCTGTGAATGTGGTTTCTGTTCCACAGGCTGCAGTATTGTAGTTCTTGTTTCTGCTATCTGCCTTCTGGTGGATGAGTCTATCTAAGAGGCTTGTGCAGGTTTCCTGATGGAAGGGAATGGTGGTGGGTAGAGCTGGGTGTGGCTCTGGTGAGCAGAGCTCAGTAAAACTTTAATCTGCTTGACTGCTGATGGGTGGGGCTGGGTTCCCTCCCTGTTGGTTGTTTGGCCTGAGGCAACCCAACACTAGAGCCTACCTGGGCTCTTTGGTAGGGTTAATGGCAGACTCTGGGAGGGCTCACACCACGGAGTGCTTCCCAGATCTTCTGATGCCAGTGTTCTTGTCCCCACAGTGAGCCATAGCCACCCCCTGCCTCTGCAGGAGACCCTCTAACACTAGCAGGTAGATCTGGTTCAGTCTCCCCTGGGTTCTCTGTTCCTTTCCCTGTGTCCTGATGTGCACACTAGCTGGTGTGTGCCCTCCAAGAGTGGAGTCTCTGTTTCCCCTAGTCCTGTTGAAGTCCTACAATCAAATCCCACTAGATTTCAAAGTCTGATTCTCTAGGAATTCCTCCTCCTGTTTCCAGACCCCTAGGTTGGGAAGCCTGACGTGGGGCTCAGAACCTTCACTCCAATGGGTGGACTTCTGTGGTATAAGTGTTCTCCAGTCTGTGAGTCACTCACCCTGCAGTTGTGGGACTTGATTTTGCTGTGATTGTGACCCTCCTATCATCTCACTGTGGCTTCTCCTTTGTCTTTGGATGTGGGGTATCTTTTTTGGTGAGTTCCAGTGTCTTCCTGTTGATGATTGTCCAGCAGCTAATTGTGATTCTGGTGTTCTCACCAGAGGGAGTGAGAGAGTGTCCTTCTACTCCACCATCTTGGTTCAGGCTCCATATACTTTCTTAAAATGATAAAACATATACCTCATTCCAAATGTTGGTATCCTACTTAATGGAGGAATACTAGAAGTCTGCTTGCTAAAATCAGGAACAAGACAAGAACTCCTATCTCTACTTCTTTTTAATGTTGAATTAAAGATAGCAGACTTCACAGTCAGAAATAAGAATGCAACTCAAGACATTGAAATTGAAAAGGAAAAGTTCTTAAAGTATCTCATTGAAAGTGACATAATTTTGCGTCTGAAAAGCCCAGGAGGTTTAATGCTAAAACCAATACAAGTGATAAGAAGATTTAGTCATGTAGAAGGATATAAAATTAATATACAAAAATCAATAGTATTTGTCTATACAAACACTAGCAGTTAAGAAATATAATGAAAGAGATGACGTCTTCATTTACAATAACAAAAAAATGTGAGATACTTAGAAATAAACGAAATGAGCAATACACAAAACTTACATGTGAAGGACTTTAAAAAACTCCCGAAAGTCACACAAGTAGATTTGAGCAAATAGATAGCTATCTTCGTTTTGTATAAGAAAACTCAGCATCGTAAAAATGTCACTTCTCCCAAAGTTAATGTATAAATTTGTTACAATAGCAATAAAAATCTCCACAAGTACTTTTTGTTTTGAAGTTAGCAATCTGATTCTAAAATTCAGATGGAAAAATAAATAAGCACTAATGGTTAGCAAAGCCCTGCAGAAGAAAAAGTAGCAATGAAGATGTGAATGTGCCAAATATAAAATATACTATACTGTACCATGTTATACTATGATATATCTAAAAACAAGTGACATTAGTGTATGAAGAAACAGACAAATGCAGCAAAATAGAAAATCCAGAGTAGACTGAAGTACAAAGAAGCATTTAGTTTAGTGCACTATGAGAGTGACATTTCAAATCACTGAAGAAAATATGGAATTTTAATCAATGAAATGTGGACAATTGGATAGTCATTTGGAAAAGGATCAATTGCAACCACACCTCAGACTCTTTCTTCTTCCAGGCTACATAGTTTTCTCAGTCTTCGGAGGAAGTGTGGAAGCAGTGTTCCTGAGCAAGGTACACTGAAATGGAATGCCAGTTTTGGCACATTTTCTGGACTGACAAATGTCCTCATTGACTTCATTTCCAGGTTGTAGGAAACAGAGAGGATAGAAAATAAATTAAACTACTCTTTGAGGAAACAGTCAGACAGATTCAGAATGTGGAGTATTTAAAAGACAGTTGTCCTAGACTCTGCCAAATGTCAATGTCAAGGAACAAACAAGTAGAGGAGATTGTTCTAGGAAAAAAGAGACCTAAAACTTAATGTAATATGTTAGCTATGATTAGATCTTTGTGTAAAGACAAAAAAAATTTATAAAAAATATTCTTGGGATTATTTCAGATCTCTTGGGTGAAATCATGGTGCTTTGGCTACATAGGAAATGTCTTCTTCTTAGGAGATAATGTTTATATACATGAGGTCCACAATCAACTTTCAAGTGATTTAGTTATATGTATAAACAAGTATGGCAAAAGGTCAACAACTGTTAAACAATTGTACAGTTCTGTTAGTCTTTCTGAAAGTTTTCATAATGAATTCTTTATAAATAAATAAAATTTTCATTATAAAATCTTGGGAAAATGTGATCCTCCTTTAACAATGTCTATTGTTGTTTAGTTGCATAGTCTTTTTTCATGGTCCTTTGGGGGTTTTTTTTCCTGCTTGTTTTTCTCTTCTGTTTGCATGTTTCTATCTCATTGAGATAAAAAAGGGCAAATCTCTTAAGACCTGGACTTTGCTCACAAATAGTAAAATTCCATTCTCCTTGGTTACCTTCACTGTCTGTAAGAGCATTATTAAATTAGCCTCAGAATTTAAGGTACAGAGCTTCTTGACATAAAATTAAATTATCAGTTCAAATATCCAGTACTTTGAAGGGAACTGGAGATATTTGAAATTTTAATTCTGTGTCTTTCTTTTCTTCCTTCCTTCCTTCCTTTCTTTCTTTCTTTCTTCCTTTTTTCCTTTCTTTTCTCCTTCCTTCCTTCCTCCCTCCCTCCCTTTCTTTTCTCCTTCCTTCCTTCCTTTCTTT
>NC_041233.1:93598793-93617915 GCF_002837175.3 Physeter macrocephalus
TTTCTTTCTTTCTTTCTTTCTTTCTTTCTCTCCTCCCTTGATTTATTTTTTCTTCTAAGCTGCTTTTAGTACTCAGTTGTTTGTTTACTTGTTTGTTTTACTTGCCAGACTTTTATAGTATTTTTGTACAGGGAAATGAAGCTTTTACTTATCCTTTTATTGTTTCCTTCTGAATATGGGAAGCTCCTGTAATACTTCTTGGGTGAGTTTGGAAGGAGAAAGTGGGCATATACAATTCATCTCATTTCTCTACGTTTGTCATGGGAGTGACCTGCATTCTATCATGCTGTGGCTTCTGAGGTGACTGAAGGAAAAGAGACTTTAAGAAGTAAACCTACACATATATGGTCAATTAATTTACAGTAAAAGAGCCAGGAATATACAGTGAGTAAAGTATAATCTCTTCAATAAATGATGTTGGAAAAACTGGACAGTCACATGCAGAAGAACGAAATTGAACCACTATCTTACAGCATACACAAAAGTCAGCTAAAAGGCTTGAGTTAAAGACTTAAAGGTAAGACCGACCTGAAACCATAAAACTCCTAGAAGAAAATATAGGCAGTAAGCTCCTTGACATTTGTCTAGGCAAAGATTTTTTGGACTTGACACCAAAAGCACAAGCTACAAAAGCAAAAATTAACAAGTGGGACTATATCAAACTGAGATGTTTCTGCACAGAGAAGGAAACCACCAACAAAATGAAAAGGCAATTGATAAAATGGGAGTAAATATTTGCAAATCATGTATCTGATAGGGGGTTAATATCCAAAATATATTTTAAAAACTCATACAGCTCAATAGCAAAAAAAAAAAAAAAAAAAATCCAGTTAAAAATTGGGCAGAGGAACTGAATAGACATTTTTCCAAAGAAAATATACAAATGGACAACAGGTACATAAAAAGGTGTTCAACATCATCAATCATTAGGGAAATGAATATCAAAACCACAATGAGATACCACCCACCTTACACTTGCTAGTGTAGGCTAATAGGAAGGCTATTATCAAAAAGACAAGAATTAACAATTGCTAGCAAGGATGTGGAGAAAAGGGCACCCTTGCACACTAGTGGTAAGAATATAAATTGCTGCAGCTACTATGGAAAATAGTACTATGGATGGACATTGAAGGCATTATGCTAAGTGAAATACGTCAGATGCAAAAAGACATACTGTATGATCTCACCTATATGTGGACTCTAAAAAAATCAAATTCGTAGTTGTAGAGAACAGATTGGTGATTACCAGAGGTATAGGTCAGGGGAGAGGGAAATGGGTGAATGTGGTCAAAAGGCAAGGACTTCCAGTTATAAGATAAATAAGTTCTGGGGATGTAATGTACAGCAAGGTGACTATATATTTTTTTTTCCAAAGAAAGGGATGAATGTGTTTTATATTTTATCAATTTATAGACATTATATTGAGTCACATATCCTTTTCTTACAGCCAGACATTTGGTCTTTAACTGTTGCAAACTGGTCACCTTACATTAGCTTTAGTGTTTTCCTATGTAGGATTTTTTTTTTTTTTTTTTTTTGGTGGGTCATTGGTATTCCTGTTGGCTTCATCCCAGGTGTGTGACTGTTTTTTTATAAAGGCAAGGCAACTGACCATGGACCTTAAGTTACCTGCCTACAGACTTTTCCCTCTTTAAGCAAAAGAAAGTGCCTCAAGAAAGGTAGAGTCTTTCAGCTTCAGGAAAAGTGAGAATATGTAGTTTCAGAGCTATAGTTTGAGGTCCTCACCAAAAAGGGCTTTCCTCAGTAATCGAACAGACTCTGGGGACCTTGATCAGATGTTAATTTGCACATGACTTTTCCAGATGCTGGAGAGTGTGGAGTACAACCGAGTTTGGCCAAACTACTTCAGCAAAGGTGAGGATATAAACAAAGGAGTAGAGCCAGAAAGTGGGTGCTTTGAGGTGTACGTTGTTGCAGCTTGATTTTGAATTCAAATGTGTTGGCCTTGCAATATGTCCATGAACCTTGCAAAAACCTTAGTGGGTGCCAGCAGTCCACATATGCACAAGAGTCTTAATAAGCAAAGAAGGCTGAAGCAAATATTCATTATATGGCAAGATGGTCTTTCCATAATCAGGCCTTTCAGGTATTGATACACAGAATGATATTTGCTACTCTTAAATATTCCATTCCTGGGCTACTGGGCACTACCAAGATTCCAGTTTTAAATTGTTGATGCCCAGAGTAGTCTACTGCAATAGGTCAGCTGTCCAAAATTTTATTCCTTATTTAGACTCAAGAAAGAAATTGTAGAGATGTTACCTTTGTCTGAGAGACCATATCCATGGAATTTTTGCGCTTCTGACTAGCAAACAAACAGCAAAGATAAAGCAGATTGTACGTAAGCTGAGAAGGATGAGGATGATATTACATCAAATTAAATACTATCTAAATGTTGGAATAATGAGTGGTAATTCCCTGAGTAGGAATATCCAATTCTAGAAGGAAAAAAATATTTTTGAATGGTGTCTGTTTCAGTAGACCTGGAAGTCATTGATTTGCAGTTATTCATATATAGTTCAGAGCCCTCTACAGGCAAAATCTCAAATTCCCATAAGTGGTTCCAGGAGGTTACCCTTATTTACAGTGATTAGTTCCCTCACGAAGTTGGGAATGGATTTTCCTGATGCATTGCTTATCTCCTCCTCAGAGTCCTGGTGGACCATAGGTTTAGCCCAGTTTAAGAGAAAAGAAAGGCTGGAGAAGGTATTAGGAAGGTGGACACGTCTTCATTACCAATGTTTTCTTCCAATGTCATACTTTTCAGATGCTGCTGGTGAAATGAAATCTAATAGTGCCAATGAACTTGACATTAGACCCAGTCAATCCCTCTCTAATTAGATCATGCTTGCAATTATAGAAGAATTGTGTCTACTTAACTTTTTACCAATTAAGTGAACTAATTTTAATAACATTCAACTGAGTGTAATTTTGCTTGGTGAATCTGAGTCTACATGGTGTCAATACCTTCTTAATATAATTCCTGAATATGCTGCTATTTCTCGAGAGGGAAATGTACATTGACCTATGTTATCATAGTTCAGTCTGTTCCCATCATTGCTATTTTTAGCAAAAACTGTACAAAGTTTTGTCAAATGGATGTCATCATTGATTAGTTTTCAGCTCTTCTAGAATCTCCCACTTTTATATACAGGTCATTCTAGTGAGAATCTGAGACTCTCATAATTTTATCCAAAAATCCTTTAGATCTATAATTAACTGATCAATTACCAAGTACCTATTGTGAACCTAATTTACTAGATTTTATGTGGTCTGTACAAAGACATAGAAATGATTGCAGCACTCAAGTAGAACATAGTATAGTCAGATAAACACAATGTAGAGATGTTTTAGAAGATAATGAGAACTGAAAGAGAGTATATATGCCACTGTGTCACTGAAAACAGACAAATCTTGCAAAGAAAATAAAAAAACACTTTCAACACAGAACTAAAAATCCTCCCTTCCCCAAAGCAGCTGGCTGGGAGAAAAACTTCTGTCCACAAGTATTCAAATATTCTCTTTTCTCAAAACTTCCCTGGGAAATACATGAAAATGGCAATAAATAAATGGAATCTAAGTACTGTGATAGCCCCCAAAGTTTATTGAATCCTCTCCCCTTCAGTTGCATTAATTCTGTATGTAGCGTTCTGCTAGAAAAACATTCAGTCTTGTTTGAATGAGATCCAGTGATCACAGGCTCTTCTACAGTCTTATTGTGCTGAAGGCTCTATTGATTGACCATGGTTTAAGCCAAAATCTGATTCCCTCTACTTTCCAGTTATTGTCATTAATTTTTGCTCTTGCAGTCACATGAAATACTTTTAATGCATCTTTCATATGACAACTTCTCGAATATTTCAAATCATCTATAATTAAGTCTTCTTTTCTCCAGGCAAAATTTTCCAGTTTCTAATTATTCTTTATATATATATATATTTTTAAGTCCCCTCACCCTCACCCTTCAGGGATATGTTCTAATGCTCTGATATATCTTGTAAAGTATGTGCCCAAGAAATGATAAGGACAAACAGGTAACAAATAGAGAACAGTAGAGAACATTCTCCTTTCTTATACAGGGCACCATATGTGTATTGAACCACCATAACTTATATTTTGCTTTGGGGAAAACAATGTCACAACTTGACTTAAAATTATTGTAATGTCAACTTAAATTCAGTCTCATATCACCCTTCTTCTGTAATTTTATAGTAGGTATGGGGGTGTCCAAACGGGCAAAAACAGTTAAAGGTAGACAGGTAATTTTAAGGACATTTAGCACAATTTCATCAACTTAAAAATTAAGGCTCCAGGTAGGAGGTTACAGGACTTGCCAAGATTTTATAACTAGTATGATTAAATTCAATTTCCCTTCTCAGGCTATTTATTTTCTGTTAAATCCTCTACTTGATTCTTTCTGAAAGATCATCATCTGGTTATTTGGATATTGATAATCTTCCCAGATGTTTTGGCCTAAAATTTCTTCCTCCTGTGCTTCATATTTTAGTGTTAGAGTCAAGACAAGAAGCTTATGAATGGGGATCAGAGAAAATGCCTACGTCTTAAGGATTGTATCTGATAAGAATCCTATAGTAGCCAAACCCTCTGGATATTTAATATCATCTTTAAACGTTATTATTGTTCATATTTTCTTTAGTTATACTGGATAATTTAAGAGTATCTCTTAAAAAATCGTTAAAGTAGCATTATCCCTCAAGTTATAACACCCAAATGGGCTTCTGTCCTGAAGAAAAATAAACCAAATTTGTTCTACAGTAAATGAAATTTTCTTGCTAGTACATTGACCCCACACAGCCCATATTAGTTTTGGAAATGTTTCGTGTAGTAATGACAGGCAGCCTGCTATGCTGTCTATAGCTAATAAAGAACAAGACCAGATTTTGGCAGGTGACTGTCAAAACCCATGTGCTATGTAAAGGAGAACTGGAGGGAGGGAAACAAGTTAAGATTACTTAAGGAAGTTTTGTATGATGCCAGGCATATCACAGACACAAGAGCTATGCAGTGAGTGGTTCACAACTCTTTTGTTTTAGCCAGGTAGGTGGTATCACTTTTTGTCAGCAGAGTGAATGGTTCAACCGTGACAGCAGGCTGTATTGAATAATACAGTCTAAAATGAACTCACAGGTGCTGCCTTAGGGATGCATGAAAGTTCTTTCTCAGTCTAAAATTGGTGCTTGTATTGATAAGGAATACTAGGGAAGTAGAGGAGGCAAATCTCTGTGCATTGTCAACATTTCTTGATGTATATGGACTGCTCCCAAGTCAATGGGATGAATGTAAGGACTACAGGACTTCCCTGGTGGCACAGTGGTTAAGAATCCGCCTGCCAATGCAGGGGACACGGGTTCGAGCCCTGGTCCGGGAAGATCTCACATGCCGTGGAGCAACTAAGCCCATGTGCCACACTATTGAGCCTGCGCTCTAGAGCCCGTGAGCCACAACTACTGAGCCCGCGTGCCACAACTACTGAAGCTTGCATGCCTAGAGCCCACGCTCCGTAACAAGAGAAGCCACCGCAATGAGAAGCCCACTCACTGCAACGAAGAGTAGCCCCCACTAGCCACAACTAGAGAAAGCCCGCACGCAGCAACAAAGACGGAACGCAGCCAAAAATAAACAAACAAACAAATAAACAAATAATTTAAAAAATATATAAGGACTACAGCACTCCAATATTCTCAGTTCTTTTAGTTTGGGTTTTTATAAGACATACACCCATGCCTCTCTTCCTTTCTTGGTTCCTTCTTCTAACTTTTCCTTGGTTTTCTACCCAGTACCTCACATTGGGTCTTCTCTAGCAACCTTTGGTTAATCCCATACTGCTCCCTTACTCCTATACCAAGTTCACCTCCATAAACCCACCACTTTGTATTACTACAGTGTTATGACATAGATAGTGGTTGTGTCTCTGTAACAGAACTGTCCCTCCTTAATGGTAAACTTAGTGCTAGTTGATTTTGTTCCAAGTATGTACAAATCTTACAGTGTTTTGTAATCTAAATTTTGCAAAAAAAGGATACGATTTAGTTTTGTTTTAGTCCATACATATTGCATTTTAAAACTTCGTCCCCAATGCGAATCTGTTCTTTTTTTCATATTTTCATGGTTAATCTCTCATCCCAATAATTTATTCCTAACACTAATTAATATCTAAGTATTGATCATGTAATTATGGATTCCAAAGAAGAAACTGAGTGTCTATATCATGCTTTATCTCCTCTCTTTACCCACCTCTCCTTCTATTGCTTCTTCCTTTTTAAATGAACTTACATCAAATCACTATAAAGCACCATTGCCATTTAGAATCCTGTGTTCAACATGGGCTGAGAATATGACTGCATGGAATCAGCTTTCAGATAATGTGGGGTCTACAGAAGACACAAATCCAAATTAGTTCTCTTCCCCCAAATTTATTTCTAATTTGCTCAAATATAAGCCTGATAAATCAATGCTACACTCAGCATTATGTTAGTTTGGCATAGGAAAAAGCCCAGAAATGATTTATTCCAATTGCTGACCACTCAGAAAGCACATCAGCTACTACTTGATACCTAGTTTCCAGAGTCTATTAGATTTGCTCACAAGAGAATCTATTAGATTCTATTTTAAGTTCTACAACATTGACAGTGGGATTAATTGCAAGAAAATTCTTTCTTTTCTTGAGCTCATAACTTCATTACTGTAATTTCCATCTATTGGTCATTTTCTTTCTTCTGGAATTCCACAGAAGGTATCCTTCTCTTTTCCAAAGGGTGGGATCTAAAAGAATATGCCCAGTGAGTTCTCTGACATTCACTGCCCAGCAGTGTATTATAATACCTGGTATAAGAAAATAATCTCCCCTAGTATTGCATGAGGATAATAGTGGTATGGGTCATAGTTTTCTAAACCTAATTTGTGAAAAGAGGTATGAGCTGTCTGCTTCATTTTTTTTCTTAAGGAAAAGCAAATTCCCATATTGAAAATATATACATTTATCTGTGCACATCATGCTTTAAAATTCTTTCAGTCAGTGCTCTCTACATTTCATGATTTGCACAACCAGCTCTGTTTATATTTATATTTACATGAATCTTATTATAGAAATAACTTCTAGTTTGAAATTGCATTTACCATACCAGGGCTTTTAGATTTTCTTATTCAAATTTTATCTCTCTTTCTCTTTTATTTTCACTATCTTTTCATCTTAACCCAGAAAGTAGAGTGGCCTACTTTCTTGTTCAGTAGATAAGAATTTACATACTGCATTTTTTTAAACATCTTTATTGGAGTATAATTGCTTTACAGTGGTGTATTAGTTTCTGCTGTATAACAAAGTGAATCAGCTATGTATATACATATATCCCCATATCCCCTCCCTCTTGCGTCTCCCTCTCACCCTTCCTATCCCACTCCTCTAGGTGGACACAAAGCACCGAGCTGATCTCCCTGTGCAATGCAGCTGCTTCCCACTAGCTATCTATTTTACATTTGGTAGTGTATATATGTCCATGCCACTCTCTCACTTCGTCCCAACTTACCCTTCCCCCTCCCTGTGTCCTCAAGTCCATTCTCTACGTCTGTGTCTTTATTCCTGTCCTGCATATTTAATAGGAAAGTTTTTAAGCCATTTTATTATGATTATCATGTTTTGGTTGGTTGACATAAGCTTTGAGTAAAATATATTCACCATTAGTTTCCTGGCCTTAGGGAGCTATACTTAAATAATGTGATCTGAGGATAAGATTAAAAGATGATACAGTTTATGGGTAAAATGTCCGTTTACTGAATGTGACATTTTTTACCTGCTGTATGGAATTTCCTAGCATATTTGTCAGCAGTGAGTATAGTTATCAGAGGGTGTGCAAATATATGGGCTTATATAACACTATCTATCGAAAGATAGACTAGGAAAAAAATACACTTGGAACAAGGGCAGAGACCTTCATTATGAGCCAATTTAGGTGGTCCAAGAAGAGCACGTGTCCTGAAGACATAGGCACTTATACCTTCCAGGTATTGGGAAACTTGGGTCATGCAACTATGATCTCAAAGTTCTTAACCCATTTGTAGCCTCTGCCATTTAGGGTTTTCTAAGCTGACGATCAAAAGTATTTTGGTTTCCCTAAGCCTTTAAAGAAAAAGCAAGTGTCTTATTCTTTATATTTAATATGTGCTTCTTCCACCTAATATTTCAAATAAGGGGGAAATCTGGCAGTTTAATAAACAGCTAATGTTGACACAAAAGAAGAAGCAAGACACACATATAAATCCTTCCTGTAATTGACTATGGACAAGATGGTTCATGAAGGTAAATAGTGTGAGTGAACCGTGATTAAATTTGAAGGTTGGTGAAATCTTCACAATACTTGCAGAGAACAAAGAAACTCACAGATAATGAGCATCTACACTCTTCCAGATATGTGTTAATCATTTTATATTCATTATCTCATGCTCACAAAAATATGAAGGAGCTTTTAACCTTGTGTTTGTGAATGTAAAAACCGAGACTAGGTCAATTAATTGACCAGTCCCAGCTCATACAGAAAAAAATCAGCAGATATGATCTGATATGAGAAGACCAGGATATGATCTTGTGTCTAATGTAGAATGCCTATGGAGATGTCCCTATTTAACTGTAAATATTATCAGTAGAACTTATAGCTGACATGTCTGTAAAACTTCAGTAGGGAATATCTAGGTTCATTGGAAAGAAGATCAGTTTAAGAAAAAAATATGCGAAAGCTAGTTGCTGAGATGATAAGAAGAGGCCAAGGTGGCTGAATCATCAGCAGGAGTGGCATCCGGCATTAGCAGGTAGGCAGCAGCATCATGGCCCAAGAAGAGAGGCTCCAAAGAAAAAATTCACCAACTTAATAATTCGGAGGGCTGTCTAACCATGAAAATGTGAGGAATCTACTTTTTAAGTTTTTAAAATTATTTTATTATTTTTAATGTATTTTTCATGTTCAATAGTCAAAAGACAGCAATTTGATAATTTCCCCCCCAAAATAATTCTGTTATTGTATGTCAACATAAGAAATAGTATATAAGCCAGACACTGAAGAGCTTAGAGGGCAACCTTTATTATCCAGTCTATACCAATTGTTATCCTCTTTGTTAGATTCAAAGGAGAATGTTGGATGCCTGAAAGCTGTCATCCAACCAACAAATTCTCTTTGGAGAATTAAGTCGTGAGATTGTAGATAAATATATGTGGACTGGGATGAGATGAAGAGATATGGAAAAAGAAAATTCTATCTAACGTTCTGTTTCTAACCTCAAAGAATATTCTCTTTTGAAGGGACATTTTGAAAACCCAGCTTATGAGCAGAAAGCCAGCAAAAAGTTTTAACTTCATAGCTATTGAATTGATAAATTAGACCTAATACTAAAATGCAATTAATGATTCTTTTTTTAATGAAATTTGAAAGAGTGAAGTAAACCATAAGTAGAGGGCATCAGGCAACAGCTCTGCTTCTAAAAGCAACCAGAATTGACTTTAGTTGTCGAAGCAGTTAAGAAGTGGCAAGCAGAGTTGTCCCTATCTATTTCAACTATAATTTAAATGGTAAAAACAAAACAAAAGAAAAAACTCCCAAAAAACTCAACCACCAAAACAACAGAAACAAAAAGTACTTAGCACTGAACTAAGAACTATCGAAAACAATTGAGATCTGTGCCACTAAGGTGAACTCCAGAAATGAAAAAAAATAAGGAGTAAGACATATTGGAATCTTGGCAGTAGAGGTTAATGGACTATGGAAGAATCACCTTGGGTTGAGAAGGTTGAAGGATAAGGAAAATAACATCCATGTAGTACAGGCTAACAATTTAAGCCCACACAAGGTTCTTGTTTTAAATTTAGACACAAATACCACAACAGCAAGTCTCCAGGAATTCTAAAGATTAGGCAATCCTTGGTATCAGAAGGCACTGATCATTCAGTGAATATGTCCATACAGGAAAAATCCTATCGAGCATGGACCGTGGGAAGGGTAAGAGGCATGATCTTTCTCTGATAGCAAGTTGGGACCCAGTCCCAGAGGAAGGGACCAAGTCTCTAGGCAGGGAAATTGACTGGACATAGGGGCAAAGAAGAAGTATGGGCTCCATGGCTTCACAGGCTATTTGCCTGTCACCTTCAATGTCTGAAAGGCAGCAAAGGACACAACGCTAGAATTTGACACTTGTTACAGGTCAGCTTAACTTCAGGACTAGGTTAATTACCTCATTCCAAGTTATTGCACAACTCAGTTGCAGGGATGGAGATTGTAAAAAAGGGTGACAAGCTAGTTGAGTAAAAAGCAAGAACAGATAAATCTTGCAGATGAAAAATATCAGTGAATCCACCTGGGGATAAAAGAGAAAAGAGTTGAAAAAATTAAAGAAAGATATGAACAGATATTTTATTTCTTTAATGCTTAAAATAAAGAATGGGATTTAATCCAAACAAAAAGTCCCATTTGAATGTTTCTGTTTCAGTGGAAAAGGCATCATTGACTAGGAGATATGAGTTATCCAAACCTGGTGTACTCAAAATGGTCTATCCTAACAGGTGTCACAATCTACCTGGTGACACATACACAAAACTGCAGTCACATTCACTTCCTCCTTCAAGGTACACTTACTGAATACTCTATATATACTTGGCAACAGGATTACAGCTGTTAAAAGAAACACACAAAAAATTTCTGCCCTCTTGGAACTTACACTCTACTAAGGGACAAAAGCAAATAGATAATATAATATCAGGCAGTAAAATAAAAACAGTTATATAAAATATGAAAAATGAAGTAAAAAATAAGTAAATCGAGAGTGGCAGAAGTTCTTATTGTAGGTAAGGGGGGTTTGGAATGCCTCTGTGAAGAAGTGACATTTAAGCAGAAACTTGAATACAATGAGAGCCATTATGAGAACTGTGAAAATAATTTTCCATGCAGAGGGAACAGAAATAACAGTTGTTCTAAGGCCAGAGGATGCAAGACTACTTAAGAAATAGCAAAGAGAATAGAGTGACTAGGGTGACATGAGTAAGGGGGAAAGTGGTTAGAGATAATTTTTAAAATAATACAAGGGACCAGCTATTTTAGGGCTTTGCAGGACTTTTTATTTTCTTCAAAGTATGACTAGAAACCATTTAAGATTTAAACAACTGAGTGGCAACATCAGTCATGTGATAAAGGGATAATTCTGAAATCTGTATAAAGAATAAAGTTGGGAGGAATATCAAAGCAGGGAGACAAGTTAAAAAACTATTTCAGAATTCTAAGTGGATAATGATGTGACTGAGGCTAGGGTTGTAACAGTAAAGGTGGTGAGAAATAGCCAGATCCAGGATGTATTTGAAAAGTAGAATACACAAGACTTCCTGATGACTGAGCTGTGGTGTATAAAATAAAGAGTTGATTCCAACTAGAGAATGATGGTGTCATTTACTGTGATGGGACTCATTGAGCTAGAGCTGGTT
Source organism: Physeter macrocephalus (assembly GCF_002837175.3). Classification (NCBI taxonomy): domain Eukaryota; kingdom Metazoa; phylum Chordata; class Mammalia; order Artiodactyla; family Physeteridae; genus Physeter; species Physeter macrocephalus. The sequence goes on from NC_041233.1 coordinate 93,610,288, forward strand.
TTGATGACGAATCATGGGTTCAGTTTTTGACAGGTTAAGATAGAAATTCTTATTAGACACCCAAATGGAAATTTGTGTTTAAACTATGGGACTGTGTGAGACAAAACAGAGAATGAGGACAGAGGTGTGAAAAATTAAGGGGTCTAATCCAAGATTTGGAAGTTTGGAATGAGAGGTAGATACAACAAGGAGATGGAGAAAGGGCAACCAACATGGTAATAGGTAAAATAAAAAGGTACAGTGTCACTAAGGCCAAGTTGGAAAAAAAGTGTTTCAAAAAATGCATGGACTTCTACTTCCATTCATGAAGTGTTAACTACAATAGAACTTTCTCTCCCTTCATAAACAGATGGAGAATCAGATTAAATATACAAAATAACCCTTTCAGACATTAGAAAATGTCAATATAATTTGATAATTCCTGAAAAAGAAAAAAAAAGGAATAAAATGAGGTGATCTCTTGATGGCCCTGGGTTACTGCCTAGAGGTGATTTCCAGGCTGCAGAGATGTGATAGTAAATCACACATTGCCCAGTGATCTCACTGAGATGAGTAGAGAGAGATCAGAGTTTAGGAAAGTCAGGTTAGCTAGAATTCACAGAGAAGACTTCCAGAGAGGAGAGAACAAAGCTGAGTAAGAGGTCCATAAGTCTGCATAAAGTTCTGCTTGACTCCTAATCTGCTCACAAGTAAAGCATCACTATTCTGGGCAAGGAAAAAAAAATAAAAAAAACTACTGAAGAAAGAATAATAACCAAAGAGCAATAAGAAGAAAAATTTCCAGAGCTCACACAGAGCTGGGAAATATTTAACTTTCCTCCAGATAAAATGGAAATATCTTCTTGAATAAGCAATCAGTATATGACCCAGAAGGCCAAGATGTACAAATGGGATTAAATTAGTCCTTCAATAAAGGTGCTAGACAACGTCTCTAAAAAATTTAAAATCAAACCTCAGAAAAATCAAAGAAATCTTCAAGTCTTTAACTACCTGACTGAAAAAAAAAAACATTCAAAATCGCAAAATCCAGTCTGTAAAAAAGGCATGCAATAATCAAGAGAAAAAGCCGTCTATAGACACAGACTCAGAAATGAGTAATATAATGAAATTAGCAGTATGTTTGTAATGCTCAAAGAGGCAAAAAAAAAAAATTAACAAAGTACAAAGATTAATAGACAAAAAATTGTGAAAGCAACTATAACTAAAATAAACATTGAAGGGATAAACACGATGATGTAAAACATAACATCAAAAACACAAAATGTGGGGGAGAGGGGTAAAAAATATAGCTATTTTAGAACATATGTGTTTGAACGTAAACAACTACCAGTTTAAACAAGTAGGTATAATTATAGGTCAACATATATAACCCTCATGGTAATGACAAATCAAAAACCTACAATAGATACACAAAAACTAGAAAACAGGAACACAAGCATACCACTAAAGAAAATTAACAAACCACAAGAGGAGAAAAAAAAGAAGAGATGAACAGAGAAAAACTACAAAAACAACCATAAACCAAGTAATAAAATGGCAATAAGTACACACCTATCAAGAATTACTTTAAATGTCAATGGACTAAATGCTCCAATCAAAAGATATAAGGTGGCCAATTGGATTTAAAAAAACAAGACCCATTTACATGCTGCTTATAAGAGACTCACTTCAGAGCATCCTTACTTCTTTCCATCTCCAATCCTACTTCTTGACAAACAATTTATGTATAACCTTGAAGTTTTGGCCTTTATATGTTTCCTCCATTTTGTAGTCTGGAGGAATACAATTCAAGTGCTTCTTGAATCTGTGTCTCCTGCAGTCCTAACAAACTCCAAATAAACACCCCTTTATTTCAATCAGTCTCTGCTTCTGAAATTTCAGTTAACAATATTAATGTTTGTATTGAAGTGCAAAAGATGTGGAATACCAATAAAATTTTGGAAAGAAAAACATAGCAGACTTAAATTTCTCGATTTAAAGAATAGAAGATGTGGTACATATATACAATGGAATATTACTCAGCCATTAAAAAGAATGAAATAATGCCATTTACAGCAACAAGGATGGAACTGGAGATTATCATACTAAGTGAAGTAAGTCAGACAGAGAAAGACAAATATCATACTATATTGCTTATATATAGAATAAAAAAAATGATACAAATGAACTTATTTACAAACAGAAACAGACTCACAGACTTAGAGAATGAACTTATGGTTACCATGGGGGAAGGGTGGGGAAGAGGAATAGACTGGGAGTTTGAGATTGACATGTACACACTGCTATATTTAAAATAGATATCCAACAAGGACCTACTATATAGCACAGGGAACTCTGCTCAATATTATGTAACAACTTAATGGGAAAAGATTTGAAAATGAATAGATACGTGTATATGTATAACTGAATCACTTTGTTGTACACCTGAAACTAACACAACATTGTTAATCAATTATACTCCAATATAAAATAACAATTAAAAAAATAAAGAATTACCAAAAAGCTGCATTGCCAAGATGTTGGGATGTTAAGCTATGGGACAGACGTATAGATGTAGAGATCAAAATAGAGAGTCCAAAAATAGATGTAAACAACTCACATATAAACAGCCAGTTGATTTTTGACGAAAGTGCAAAGAAAATTCAATGGGGTGAGAATAGTCTCTATAACAAATTTTGCTAGGTAGAGCAAGAGAATGAAGGGATTGTAGAAAGACTTTGAACTGATAGAGGTAAAAAGTTTAGATTTAAAAAAGGTCATCGTAAAAGGAGAGAAAGTTAAGTTTAAGAAAACAAAACATGAAGGCAGGTAGAAATTTTGATGAGGAGAGTGGAGAAGGTATGCAATAAATAAATCTCTGAGAGTAGGACATAAAGTAGGTGTGCTGGGCAGCATTAAATGTAATTTATATTTATAGGTCAAGAAATTCATTCTACACGTATCTCAAGCATTGAATCCATTCTAGGTATTGCCCTGGTGACGGAGAATACAGTGGTACACAGAACAGAGATACATGCTTTTTGTTCTCATGGAATTTGTATCATAGAGGGCAGGACAAATAATATAAACCAGCAGTAAACCATCAACAAACAAATAAATAATATTTTATAAACTGATAAATGCTATGAAGAAAATGAAGCAGGGTAATGGGAGAGAGTCCCTGGGAGAGTTGCATGAGAATAACTTTAGATAACGTGTTTAGAGAAAGTGTCTCAAACATGCTTTTCCTTTGAGGAGAGATCTGAATGTGCAGAGCCTAAGGTAAGTTAACTGGCCACAGAGAACTAAAATTTGTGAATTCAAGGGATATAATAAAGCAAATGATAAGAATAGTTATAAAACCTTGCAAGGTACACCATCCGAACTGGAGATTATCATACTAAGTGAAGTAAGTCAGACAGAGAAAGACAAATATCATACTATATTGCTTATATATAGAATAAAAAAAATGATACAAATGAACTTATTTACAAACAGAAACAGACTCACAGACTTAGAGAATGAACTTATGGTTACCATGGGGGAAGGGTGGGGAAGAGGAATAGACTGGGAGTTTGAGATTGACATGTACACACTGCTATATTTAAAATAGATATCCAACAAGGACCTACTATATAGCACAGGGAACTCTGCTCAATATTATGTAACAACTTAATGGGAAAAGATTTGAAAATGAATAGATACGTGTATATGTATAACTGAATCACTTTGTTGTACACCTGAAACTAACACAACATTGTTAATCAATTATACTCCAATATAAAATAACAATTAAAAAAATAAAGAATTACCAAAAAGCTGCATTGCCAAGATGTTGGGATGTTAAGCTATGGGACAGACGTATAGATGTAGAGATCAAAATAGAGAGTCCAAAAATAGATGTAAACAACTCACATATAAACAGCCAGTTGATTTTTGACGAAAGTGCAAAGAAAATTCAATGGGGTGAGAATAGTCTCTATAACAAATTTTGCTAGGTAGAGCAAGAGAATGAAGGGATTGTAGAAAGACTTTGAACTGATAGAGGTAAAAAGTTTAGATTTAAAAAAGGTCATCGTAAAAGGAGAGAAAGTTAAGTTTAAGAAAACAAAACATGAAGGCAGGTAGAAATTTTGATGAGGAGAGTGGAGAAGGTATGCAATAAATAAATCTCTGAGAGTAGGACATAAAGTAGGTGTGCTGGGCAGCATTAAATGTAATTTATATTTATAGGTCAAGAAATTCATTCTACACGTATCTCAAGCATTGAATCCATTCTAGGTATTGCCCTGGTGACGGAGAATACAGTGGTACACAGAACAGAGATACATGCTTTTTGTTCTCATGGAATTTGTATCATAGAGGGCAGGACAAATAATATAAACCAGCAGTAAACCATCAACAAACAAATAAATAATATTTTATAAACTGATAAATGCTATGAAGAAAATGAAGCAGGGTAATGGGAGAGAGTCCCTGGGAGATTTGCATGAGAATAACTTTAGATAACGTGTTTAGAGAAAGTGTCTCAAACATGCTTTTCCTTTGAGGAGAGATCTGAATGTGCAGAGCCTAAGGTAAGTTAACTGGCCACAGAGAACTAAAATTTGTGAATTCAAGGGATATAATAAAGCAAATGATAAGAATAGTTATAAAACCTTGCAAGGTACACCATCCCTGGCTCTATACAATCTTTTTCCCAACCTGATCTCCAAATGTGCAATGTCTAGACCAGGTCCAATGCTACTTTTCTAAAAGAGCTCCCACCTAGTGGGCAACGCACAATTTTAAATCTAGAAAAGAAAAGCATAGTGGTAAGGAAAACATAACAAGACACAGAAGCTGTGTTAATTTTCCACGTTCCCTTAGGGCCCTGAGCCTCATTCTGTTCTACTTCCTAAGAGCTGGCAGGCTTTTGTTCTTTTCCTCTGTAACTGTTTCTCCAGCAGGTACAGCTCCATTTGGCAGCCAGGGCATGTGATTGTTATAAGCAGTGTCCCCATGACATTTCATTAAGCTGGTCTTTCTACACTTACCATCAGACTACTGGAACCTTGTTAGAAGCACTTAACTGCATCCTATTTTTGAGGCTGTAGCTGTATATCAAGATTCTGCTCTCATGTTAATTTCTTTTTAGTTTCTCCCAAGCTCTTCTTGCTGGTAAGAGTTTTTTGACAAAGACTTTATCCTTCTACCTTCCCTTCTTTATCTTTGTCTCCCTCCTTGCTTCTCTATAATTAGAGACCATGCTGCTGGCTATAATAGGCATTGCTTTTTTGCTGATGTGATATGTTTTTGCCTGGGTGTCATGGGAGTGTTGAGGTCTGGAAACCAAGATGATACTCACTGCTCAACTTTATCAAGGCATTGATCTCTGTTTCTTTCATTGATTGAATAAACTTTTCAAATATAACAACAAAAAATGACTTTCTTTTTAAAATGGCCTCCTTCTATGTTTAATTGACCCTCTTGGGATTCCACGTGCACAAAAAAAAAAAAACAAAAACGAGCAAAGCAGATAAACTGAGTGTTTTAGGGTAAAGAGGATGAACTGGCTATCAATGTGTCTTTTGAGGTTGATAATGGCTACTGCTGCTTCTAATGGCTGATTCTTTTTGCTTTAAGATGTGCCAGACACTCTTTCCAGCATTTTACATGCATTATCTCATTTAATCCTCACAACAGTCTCACTTTTTATGAGAGGTTTTATGGTGATTTGCACTTTACAGATTAGAAGCTTAGAAATATTAAGTAACTTGCCCAAGGTGCTTAGCTATTAAATGGTGGAAATGGATTTAAATCCATGTATTCTGAGTCAAGACCCCAGGGCCTTAAAAGCTGCATATTCTCAAGGAAGAGGGTCATCTTTTTCACGGGATGAGATTTCTTTTTTTACCTGAAGCAAACGTATGTTTCTCTTCTCTTTTGTAAGACACTTCTTTGTCCTATTTTTCTTCACCTTGAAATATATGAGCATTCCAACAGGACTAGAAACTTGTAAATTGAATTAGACATATTTTCAAACCTTATTCCTGCCATCTTCCCTGTCTCAGTGTTCAGTCTCTTGTCTGAGACATCACAACTGCCTAAACTGTTCTTTCTGCTTTCAACAGCTATCCCTCACTATCTTCGACCAGCTGCCAGCGAATTTTCTAACACACAGCTCTGATGGTGATCCTCCAGCTTCTACCCCTTCGTTGACAGCCCGTTTAACTCTAAAGGATAGAGTTCACATCTATCCACATCTAGCGTGGGTTTTGGGTTTATTTACAACCTTGGCTCTACCATTCAAGCACAATTTCCGACAACTCCTACTGCTTTTTATATCATATCCTATGCTTAGTCACACCAATCTACTCATTTCTTCCAAAACACCCATGTCACTGTTCATGCTATTTCTGTTCTCTGGGATGACTTTTTTCTACCTAGAAAAATCATTTGGGTCCTTTGAAACCCAGCTCATGAGTCATGTCTTCTGTTATGGATTTTGTAAACTTCTCTGGGCTTTCAGGCAGAACTAATGGATATGGTCCCTCCTGTCTGTCCATGACCTTTTGTGTTTATAGTCAGTGTAGCAAGTGTCATCTTCTTATTATAATCACATTTTTACTTCTCACAACAGATTGTGAGTTTCTTAAAGGCAAGAATCATGTCTTATACTCACAGTAGGTGCTCATGAATTTCTGTCACATGAGTGTTGCTTAAATAAACATTATCCATTGCTGTATCACAAACTGGGTGGAGTAATCCAGCAAGCAGCACGTGCACGGAACACAATGGTTGCAATTACTGAGATTCTGGTTTCATTAGATTGTTTATGCCTTTCTTTTAAAAAATACCCTCGAGCATACATCTGAGAGTGATTACTAAAGTCTCTTTTCCTGGTATAAGGAAAATCACACATAATAAATTATGGTAGGGTTCTTTAAGAAAAAAGAACAGATGCCTTGAATCAGAGGTACAATGCCATTTGGGAAACCTTCTGTACCAAGTGTTGATAAAAGTGTTCGTCTTCACTTTCTTGCATCATCTTTGCTCCCCTTACAGCCTAGAGGTTTTCCTGCCCCATTCCATCTTCTGAATGAGCCAGTTTATTCGTCTTTCGCTGTAGCTTTTTGTCACCCCCCGACTCACTGCTATTTCAGCCTTGGCCCCATCTCACTCTTTTCCTCTGCTGCAGTTAAATAACTTCCTGAGGTTTTATTAGGTTATTCTTCCAGAAGGTGGACTAGTGCCTAGGGGTGTTATGGAATAAAAACACTGAAAAGGACAGCCTAGGTATTTTCTATGGAAAGCAGTCACTGTACGACACACGGAGCACATTGGGAAGGAGGGAGAGGGAGGAAATTTAAAGATTATGAAGCTTGCATACTTAAGTTAACTGCTCTTTCCACCTGTATAAACACAACATGTCGAGCAGCTTTAGAAAGAATTGTTGTCCATCTCTGCATATTAAGAACTGTGTCTGGGCTTCTCTGGTGGCGCAGTGGTTGCGCGTCCGCCTGCCGATGCAGGGGAACTGGGTTCGTGCCCCGGTCTGGGAGGATCCCACGTGCCGCGGAGCGGCTGGGCCCGTGAGCCATGGCCGCTGAGCCTGCGCGTCCGGAGCCTGTGCTCCGCAACGGGAGAGGCCACAACAGAGGGAGGCC
>NC_041233.1:93618164-93652465 GCF_002837175.3 Physeter macrocephalus
GGGAGGCCAGTATACCGCAAAAAAAAAAAAAAAAAAAAAAAAGAACTGTGTCTGCGAGCCTCAAAATGGAGCATTACGCGTACAGAGTAGGAGCTGGGCGGGCAGCGGGCCATGCGCGACTCCCTAGACGCAAAATCTTCAGATGCCTCTGTGGGACGGCCTGCTCCTTACAAAATCTCTAATTAAAATAGCCACCGCCTAAAACCCAGAGACCACGAGAAGGGGAGATCTTCATTGCAGTTTCTATAGTCAAGGTGAAAAATTAGAAAGAGTTAAATGTGTTTTCTATGCCTTCCGGTCACCTTTTTTCTGTCTCTCCTTCTGTACCTGGATGTCTCATCCTTCCTCCTTCACCCTCGGAATATTCTAGACTAGAATACTCATGGTGCCTCTGGTTTCTTAAAACCCCACCCTGATTTAGCAAATCGTACTCTGAATACCAGATCCTGGAAGTTCTTGTATTCTAAAATTATTTAGTCTCTCTGTATATATTCCACTCCTATTTCCTCATTGCAACTCATATTATCTATTGGTTTAGGATAATTTTTAAAATTAGCACACACAAAATTAGGAGAACTGAATGCTGACTCAACACTTACACTCTTTTGTGTTTATTTCAATTTTTTTTTTTTTTTTTTTTTTTTTGCGGTACACGGGCGTCACACTGCTGTGGCCTCTCCCGTTGCGGAGCACAGGCTCCGGACGCGCAGGCTCAGCGGCCATGGCTCACGAGCCCAGCCGCTCCGCGGCACGTGGGGTCCTCCCGGACCGGGGCACGAACTCGCGTCCCCTGCATCGGCAGGCGGATTCTCAACCACTGCGCCACCAGGGAAGCCCTATTTCAATTTTTATCCAAGATTTTATTACTGAATACAGATATATATTCAGAAGATATAGAAAAGTTTCCTGGTACCTCATCAAATTGCTTCTGTGAACAATTACTGATACCTGATACACATCTGGGTTGTGTTAGCCCTTCTAGCTTCTTTTCAAATAGCAACTGGTGAAAACCTTCACCTTCCATTTTGTTTGTTTTGTCCATCTACCCAGGCCTCAAATAAACAAGTAGACAATAAAATAGTACCTACTAGTCGTAACAGTAAACCAATCTAATATAAATCCTCCGAAGAAATATCAGTGATATGATCAGACTTACACTTTTCCAAGGAAATGCACCTAAATCTCAGCGCAGTTGAATTTATATTCTTCTAGCCTGCTCTAAATAGATTAAATAGCAATACAATCCCTCTGGCATCAGTATGTGTCCTCTTATTTAAAAACGTCTATATCAAAAAATAGATGTCTAGATATTAATTTCTCTTCTTACCAATTATCATATTTGAATTTAACTAGGGTCTTCTGAAGATAAATCACAGTAATCCACATGGAAGAGTCACGTGGTAACAAATCTCTTGCTCCAAATTTTTGTCTTTCATATTTCTTCAAACTTCCACATGAGGCAATACCTCCTCTGCTTAAGTAACGAGACAGAGGCAGCACCACCGAGAACATCGGTAAAGAACAACCTCTGATGGATGGAGACTACACTTACCTCTATGGTCATGGTTCTTACTGCTGACTTGCGTTTTTCTAAGGCAATAGGAAGCCATAAGGGATCCTTCCCTACCTGGTGGAAGCCCTGAAATTAGAGCTGTTGCTGACTTGACCTCTTTCCACTGCAGAAAGAGGCACTTAACTTAGACACCTGGTAATAGCCATTTAAAGTCAACTTGTGCTGTATCTTCCACCCGCTGCCTCATATACAAAACACCCCAAATAAACAAAGAGAACGTCTCCTGGTTCTCCATCTCCTCGAATATGCTTTTACTGATCGCTTAACTCAACTTGCAAAAGCACCAAATTTCCAGGTCGCAAGAAACGTTATAGGTCCCCATGCTAGATCACATTCCACCTACAGACACATCTTTTGTTTGCCACATTCTCCAAGAACCCATTTGGCTTCTGCTTAAGCACTGCCAGAGGGGCAAACATCCACAGCTGCTGGAGGTAGCCATTCACGTCTCTACAGGGTAGAAGCAGGCCTGTTGCTAATCCACCCTCCACTGAGAAATTAATAATTAGTGATTGCCCATCGATTCACTCTCCTTGCTTTTCAGACACTCTGTGTCCCTTACCCTCTTCATTCTCCTAGGTAACAATAAGGAGAAGCTGCTAAAATCTATCTCTTGAGCTCATGGAGGGCAAATGTGATGAAAGACACAGTCGGGGATGTGCTAAGAGAAGGTACTTACATTATATTTTGACTTCAGTTATGGACACATAATCATCACTTTTGACGCCTTATACCAAAAACTGAGGAGGATGGGAAAGTGAGTTTGTGTTAGCTCTGAGGCCCAGAGCTAAGTGCTTTTGTGTTGAATATTTTAGATCGTGTCGTTTCCTTTATTACTCATAGCCACACTGCACAGCGGGTGATCTTAGCCTCATTTTAACAGACGATAAATCATCAGTAACGTACGCTGGTAAGCGGTGGCGTTCGAATGTGAATCCAGGGCTCTTTAACTCCAAATCCACACTCTTTCTATCACATGAGTTTTGCTATGGCTGAGGCCAAATGAGATGCTTGCAGACAAAGGCTGTGTTTTCTTCTGTAAAGTGCAAAAGTCTCAGCAAAACTTCAGTTTGCTTTTGGGGGTGGCAATATGGAAAATTCAGCTCTTTCAGGAGGTAGAACCAACTCAGGAAATGAAACGACAGGAAGCGGGGCAGAGAAAAAGCCCGTGTTTGAAGTGAGCCTTGAAGAGAAAAAATTCATTCTGCAACCTCTTGCTGCAGGAGTCCAAAGTGATCAGCCTGTGAAGCTGCACCCCTTCAAGACAGAGGCTGAGTAAAAGGCCAGAGCAGGACAGAGAGAGCCCCCTACAGACTTCATTCCAGCTTTTTCAGTTTGGAGTGTAGCAAGCCCTGATCTACAGTGCTCTGAATGCTGTTCAGCACAATTCCGTGTGGCTTTACGTTTACCTTGGGCATCTTTTTAACCTTATGCAATTTTAATTAATCCATTATGAACTATAGTGAGAGAAATGCCAAGTAGCTGAATTCCCACTCTCCATTCCTGGCCGTGGCCCTTGGTCATTATTGTCTGTCTTCTAATTATGGTGGGAGCTTCATCTGGCCTAATATTATGCCTTCTTCAATGAAGAGCCTCACAGCAGCACGCACTTACCCTAACAGCACAGCTGCTCCCTTGGACCAGGCCCAGTGATGTGTGTGCTGAAGAATTTGGGGGAGTCTTAAACCCCCAAGTTACAGCTTCTATCCCAACTGCAGTTCTCAAGACTTCTTACTTTCCTTTTACCGCCTGGACAACTGTGGGATGTGGACTCAAGTATGGGGGTACTTCTTTTCAGCCAATGCAAACACCTCACTTGTAAAACAGTCTCTCAGGGATGCTCTCTGAAACGCTTTGGAAAACAGGCAGTTGGAGTCATGAAGAAGCCTGTTTATAGGCCACGGACACTATTCTAAAATGTTTTTATGCATACTTTAAGAGCATACCAAGACTGGCCATGTGTCATAGAACTCTTCCTTTTCCCTCTCTCCTTTTCAACCGTAATCTCAGCTGTTTGCTTTAGTCTTGATTTAGATGCCTTAAGTTTTTTTTTTCTTTTGTTATACTTTGTGCTATATAATTTTATTTTTATTTTATTTAAAAAATTTTTTTACTTTATATGAGTATAATTGATTGACAATGTTATGTTAGTTTCAGGTGTACAGCAAAGTGATTCAGTTATACACATACATGTACCTATTCTTTTTCAAATTCTTTTGCATTTAGGTTATTACAGAATATTGAGCAGAGTTCCCTGTGCTATACAGTAGGTCCTTGTTGGTTATCCATTTCAAATATAGCAGTGTGTACATGTCAATCCCAAACTCCCAATCTATCCCCACCAACCCTTCCCCCATGGTAACCATAAGTTCGTTCTCTACGTCTGTGAGTCTGTTTCTGCTTTGTACGTAAGGTCATTTGTATCCTTTTTTTTTTTTAAGATTCCACATATAAGTCCTATTATATGGTATTTATCTTTCTCTGTCTGACTTATTTCACTTAGTATAATAATCTCCAGGTCCACCCATGTTGCTGCAAATGATAGATGCCTTAAGTTTTATTTTAACCAGACTTACTCTAAGGAAATATATTCAAGGGGAAGACTGCAAAACCAAGAGATGTGCTAAATCAGCAGAGGTGGCCTAAGGATGTATAAATGACCACTGGCTCAGTGATACTATGCCCATGAAGTAAGAAGTTTCTATTAGCTGATAATGGGTAGTATTGTACAAAACCACAGATCTCACCGTGATATGAAGGAAAGGTGTTGAAGAAATTTGCTGCAAAGCCTAAGACAGAGCCAGTGCTGATTGAGATCAGTGTCTTTCAAGATTCTCATGACTTCATTTAAGGTTATTTAGAACTTAAATTGAATTCCATGTGACCACATCACAACAGAGAAATGTTATCAACTTTTTGAAATTCAACCTGAATTTCCCCTTGGGCTTTAATATCCTCCCCAATCTCTCTTTGGCACCCATATCAAGCCACTGAGAACCATTTGCCTATTTAATTTCCTTGTTTGTTGGAAGGGTATTCTCATTCACAGAAGGAAACTCCTCTCTAATTATCTGTTTATTTTGATCCCTTTCATAATATACAAAGATCACCATATGCAGATAAGGAAATTACGTGGTGTATGTCTGTAAATGTAGGTTCATCATGGGTAAGTGATTAGCACAAATGTGTCTGAGAGGAAAACGCCCCAAAGGGCAAACGATAGAGTTATACAAGAAAAAGATGAAAGTAGTGAGAAAACTAACTTACAGAGTGAAGATCGGGAACAGCAGAAGATTCTAAGACAGCTACAACGAGTAGGCAGGAAATAGCCAAGTCTGAAAGATATTGCAGAGCTTGCAGAAGAGTATAGGTATGAACTGATAGGCAAAGATGCCAAGGACATTTTTTGAGCAGAAGAATGAAATGATTAGATGCATGTGGTACAAAGGTCACACTGATGGTGTTTGGAAGGGGAACATTTCCTTTCCCTCTTTTCTCCTTTGTTCTTTTTGGCTGGTCAAATAATTGAAATGACATGAGACAGACTGACAGTAGGAAATCAAATTTAATTTTCTATGAACGGGAACCCCACATACCTGAGAAGTTCAGAACCCCACACAGATGAGAAGTTCAAAGACAGAAAGGTAAAATGAGGTCTATATGCCCACCTGAGCTAAGGAATGGGATGGAGCCTGGCACTAAAAGGACAAGGAGTTCATTCACAGGACCATAAGAAAAAGAACAGATGTTTAGAAATTAGCTGTTTGCTCTGCCATATAGATGAGGCCACTTAGACAAAATACGTCTCCAGTGGTAACTCTTCCCTGGGACAAATTCCCAATTTAAGTTCTTCTAGGTAGATAAGGGAGGACAGTAATTTCTCTTGATCCTGCAGGGTCTCCATTGCCTTTAGCTCAAAGTAATCCTCATACAAAAGTGGCATATTTGGGGGAGGTCTGTTCTGAACCCCTACAATGGCAGGGTGAGGGATAGAGTTTAGAGGGAAATGAAAGATAGTGAGATCATTGAGAAGCCTCTGGTCCAGTTTAGAGGTGATGAAGGTCTGCTTCAGGGTGGTAGCCATGCAGGTGCAGAAGAGAAGATGAATGTGAAACCAGAAATAGAATTAGCAAGACTTAGAAACGGGGCAGATGTGAAAAATAAGGGAGCTTCAACAATTCAGGGGGCTTCTCAAGTTTATATCACAACTGGTTTCAATTTGAAAAGATGGGAAATCTGAAAGAAAGAATTGTTTTGATATTATGGAGTTGAGGTGTGGGGTAAGAGGATTTCAGTAAGGAGGGTAGGATTGCCTTAGATAACACCAGCTTTGCACAAGATCTACACTTACAACTGTCTTGAAGGGGAGCATGATAAAGAACAGCAATGCTGCAGCAAAGTGAAAAAGGATGAAGATTGAAATAGTCTCTTGATAGCAACTAGGTGGATGTTGGCTAATGTTGCTAAAGCTGGTGACCAGAAGACAGATTGCATTTGTATGAGGAGAGACTGTGAGGTGAGGAAATGAAGACCGTGACAAGGGAAGAAAGTGACGACATGGAAAAACAACAAGTTATGCGCATCTAATTCTACCTACTTTGGAGCAAAGATTTCCGTAAATAGGTGTCCAGGTAAAAGACCGTCTGTTTTCTTGAGAGAAGAAGTAGAGAGATATTAGAAGTAAAAATCAGACACCTTAGGGTGTCAAATAGGATGATGGCTTAAATATGGAAAAAGATCCACTTCAGACTCTCCCTTTCATCACTAATTTACTGACCTTAATGTAGTGTGTACGTCAAGATTCTATTAATACTTGTAAAGACCTGAATAGCTAGCTAAGTGGACCAATATTTCAAATGAGCATATAAATAAGGGGAGACTGGGCAAAATTAAAGAGTCAGGGCTTCCTTCTCAAAGCCAAAATCTGAAGTAGATCTACCCATCTATCCAATAACTGGTGGAACTGAAAGCAATTAGAACTTAAAAAAAAGAAGTCTCTAATATCATTAAGAGATCTGGAACTGAATCTGTGATTTTTAATGTGAATTCAAATGGACAGTTGGATATGAGTGTGTGTGTTTACATGCATTATTTCCTGGATCTGTCTGATGAGAGGTCAACTGAAACAGAGCAGGACCCTATGGTCTTTTCCCCCATGTCCTCCACCTGCCTTTTGTCTATAGAAAAACTTTAGGCAAAGAATAAGTTTAATCAGAGAAGTGAGAAAAGGCAGAAGCAAAGAAAAGCAGTCAAACAGGACAAAATAATAAAGTTTAGTCATTAAGCAAAGTCAAGGACTTTTAGTTCCTCCTCAAGGGCTATAGATAGTATTCTGAGCCGTATCCTGTGAGCTGTCTTGTAGATACTGAAACCCTCACCAGGTAGAAGAAGTTAATACATGATGACCAGACTGTAGCCATGACATAGGCTGTCACAATTCCAAGAATTGACCTCAAAGAAAATGGGAACAAACCGACCCTGGAACTGAAGATTAACTGTATTTAAAACAATCAAGATGATGCTGATCACACCACTGCATAACCAATTTCAAGATGATTGTCAGAGCCGACTGTGCTCTTTCTGCATGTAGCCCCCTCCCTCTGGCTATACACCCCCTGAAAACTCCCATTTAAAAGCTCTTGCCCACTGATTGTCAATGTTGTCAGTGGGAGAGTCAGCCTTTGGACATAAGTCCGTCCTGTCCCCTGGGTGCAGACCACAGTTCTGCACTGTCTATCATCCAATGTGTGAAAACTGTTGTCCCATATACTTCGTCCAGTTTTATATTTGTTTATGGTGGAAGGCATTTCTGCAGTCTATGGCTAGGCTCTCCTAAGATCAATTTTGGTGAGTAATGTTTTCCCCATATAATTACCTATATATTAAGTAGGAGACAAATAGTGGAATATTGTTTTTAATGTGGAGTTAGGAACAATGTCTAGGGGTTGGTTGAGTGCCACTTTGCCTTATTAAGAAATGTTTCATGATGAGATGCATAATGATAAAATATTGCCAAAATGTTTGCTCTGCTCTTGTGGAATAGTGATTATCCTCATTTTTTAAAGGCGAAAAACAGAATAATTCTACATTATATTGTAATACATGTCAACTAACAAATAACAAGGTTGAGCACTGAATCCATTCATTTCTCTGATTCTAACGCATTAGATCATCAGCCACTTATTAACTTCTCAAATTTAAAACACATTAATATATCTGAAAATATAGGGACATGATTGTAGAATGTATGGTTTTGAAGAGTTTTCTAAGCATAACATCAAAGGTGAAGCTATAAAGATAAAGGTGAATATATTTCACCATCTAATTTTCTAATTAAAAAGGATCGGTTGTCAAGTATACAAGAAAATGTTGAATGACAAATGGTAAGGTGGAAAAATTATTTGCAACATATGCAAAAGGAAAACATAAATTCTTAATATGTACTAAGTTTTAGATATAATTTTAAAAAGATAAAACCAGAAATAGAGAAGTGGGATACAAACAAAAACGGACCTTCATAAACACATAAATACATACATCAAGGATATGAAAAAAATATATACAATCTCACTTGTAATAAAAAAATGCACATTGATGCAAAAAATTAACTTATACTTTTCACTTACGAACTTGAAATAGATGATGATATACCACAATATTCTGTGTTTCCAAGAGTGCTGAGAAGTGAGTATTGTTATATATTGCAGTTAAGGTTGTAAATTAATGATTGGTTAATGTAACAAAAGCTGTAAAAACGGGCAAGTTCTATTACTTAGAAATTCTGCTTCCAGAAATCAGTTCTGTGTAAATTATCACTTATATAAATACACACACACACACACACACACACACATATATATATATCATGGTACAAATTATGATGGTGAAAGTTTGGAAGTTACTAAATATTGAACAGTAAAAGTGAGTTCAATGGTTTATGATATATTATATTATCAAAAACTCTGCAGCAATTACAAATACTATACAAGATTATTGCATGTGATGGGGAAAAATGTTATGATGTATTTTAATTGGAAAAAGAAGTTAAAACAAAATTATATAGACAAAACATTGTGACTAGTCTGGTCTCGTTTGTGTCATATTCACGCACACATGCCTAGTCGTTATTTCTAGCTAGTGAGGATTTTTTTTCCTTCATTTTGAGTGTCTTAATTTCTACAGTACTGAATATGTATTGCCATTGAAAAATGTTATTGAGAAACATGTATACACACACACACATACACACAAACGTAATTGAGATCTGAAGTGATAATAAATCTTTTGGAAATACCTTTTAATACCCCTATTTTACCTTCCAGGCTATTCTTTAGGATGGAATCTTTTTCAAAATCTCTTCCCCCTGGAGCTTCATACTGGTATCTGAGCAAGCATCTTTAAGCAAAAGCTCAATGAGTGTGACTGTCTATGAAAGAGAACATCATAACTGTTCCCGAGGGAGTGTGTGTGTGTGTAAGGGAGGATAGGGTTTATCAATAATGGATTGATCAATGATCAATGCCTGGGGAAAAAAAGAGTCATTATTGACTCCCCAGATTCTACCAAACATGAGGCATGTGGTTTAAATAGTTCTAGGAATTTTCACTGCAAGCAGCTCCATGGGGAGTATCCCAGAGCAAGGGACCAAAAGGGAAAAAGCAGACAGTCCTAAAATCAGCTCTCTTCCAAGAACCAAAGACACATGGGGATTATTTGACAAGCCTCATTTTAAAGAGACTCCACATGCTTCAGCTTTGCCTGCTGTGCATCGAATAAAGTGGTGGCTGGTGCTCTGAAATCCATCCCAGCACCTTGTGTTGGCAGCCACTTGCCAAGTAAATTCAAGAGGTAGCAGCTGTCTTCAAGCAACAGTGTGGCTGCTACCTCCCTGGACCAAAAAGCAAGAACAGGAACCCATCATGATTCAGTTTCAGTGAACAGAAGGATGTGAATGGGAGGAGGGCTGTCCAAGAGTCAGAAAACATTTGCCAGCTGAGAAACTGGATTATTACTCTTAGAGCTTCTTTTCTAACCCATGAAAATCTTTGGGGGTTGCCTCCCTGGGATCTGCAAATTGCCAAACAAAATTTGAATTAGGCACAGAATGAGGGAAAACTCAGATGCTTTATTTTGCTTCTAGGCAAACATATGCCTATTTAAAACTTAGTTTCTTCTGTGAATTTCTTTTAAAGAATGTTGTGAATTCAGTTGTTTTTCAAAGGAGAATGAATTCCAGGTCTTGCTCTATACCAGAATTTGGCCATGTTTTGGACAAGGAGAGCATTGCACTTGCGTTTGCAGACTAACAGCCCTTCAGTGTGAAGGTCATTAGGATAAACAGTATAAGGTACAGCACTTTTCTCCATGAGCAATGAGACATTCAATTCTTTGTGTGTGCTGCAAATTTATACTCAGACTACCTAGGTAATAGTTCCATCTTCTCAACTCCAGTCCCAAAGGGGACCCATGTCCTTTCACCCAGAACAATTCCCAACCCCAGGGTGAATTTTGAGAACAAGTTTGCTATTCAGTGAATTGCTTCTCTTTTCTTTGATGCTTGGGGTTAGCTCTGGAAGGTTCGTAAATTTTACCTCTGCTGATGGGCTACTTAATTCTCCAGCCACCGTGTGAGGAGTTAAAGATTTATGGGAAAGAAACTCTACCAGATGCTTTTCTGCAGACTGGTCAGGGGCTTCATTTAAATCATTAAAGATTTAGAGAGTTAAAGGGGGGAGGGTATGAATGAAACCTCATCATTCTGTCTTCACAAAGAAATCCTTAAGAATATAGTCTTTTCTTCTCAGGATTCCAAATCATTATAGTAGTTTATGGGTTGCATGTCAATTTGGGGAACATTTGGGGACCTGGTGTTGGCTATGCAATTTCTAGAGCTTCCTTAGCCCTGATAAATTAAGGAGAGAGAGAGAGAGAGAGAGAGAGAGAGAGAGAGAGAGAGAGAGAGGGAGAGAAAGAGAGGAAAGGGGGAGGAAGGAAGGAAGGAAGGGAGGGAGGGAGGAAGGGGAAACCTAGCTGACTATATGCTTGAGAAGATTCTACAACCAGTTGCATAGCCAGAAATTTTATTTCATCCTTTTTCCAGCCTAATTGCAAATGGTAAACAAGTTGAGCCCGCCTGTCTTTGCATAAACACACAGGAAGATAAACAACAGCTACTCAAGGAAAGACTTTGACCCAAGAGTCCTCTCTGGGCACAGACTCTAAAATGAGAAGGGCTCAACAGCTCCCAAATCTCTGGCTTGTGAGGAAGATGGCCCCTGCTGCCTTGTAACTGAAATATATTGACTCTTCCTGTCAGGTTGGCAGGATTGCTGTAGCTTTGCAGCAGCTTACTCTGAGTTTCTGTGAGAACAGCAGAGAGCTAGTGCAACAAAGAAACTGCTATGTTTGATTAATGCATAAGATACTGCACCATGGTTCTGCCAAAGCCTCATTTCAAGACTCAGCATTGTACTTTTGCAGGGAGCAAATATTCAGTACAGCTATCCTCTTTGTAACTTGTCATACAAAAGAATTGACAAATTCCCTGACTGTCAGGAAGGCTGTAAGCTGAGATAATTGCTCTCCTTTGCACGTGCTTCAGCCCCTGCCATCAATTTGCAGCAGGAAGGTCTAAATATTGTGATTTACTCACGTGGCAGTATGTCTTTTAAAAATAATCCTCTTTTATACTCACCTGAAGACTTGAACATTTCAGCAGTGGCTAAGGAGTGGTGAAAGCATCCAAGGATGAGACCTTTATGCCACTAAAGTCCTATAATCAACAGTGGGTACCTGAAGCTATGTAAAGTCCCTCATGGAGAGGTATAGTTTAATACTATAACATGGAGACAAGCATTTTCATTCCTATATGTTTTCCTGAATGAAGGAGAAGGGTTAGGTGGCTGCTGAGGAATATAGAGTCAGAGGGAAGATGGCAGCACCACTTTAAATAAGAAGTCTGGAGGAGGAGCAGGATGGGTCAAAGTGACTTGTTCCATTTGTACATAATATTCAAGAACAAAAGAAAGTACATGGAAGTTGGGTTTAGCTAGTTTTGGGGATTTCAGACTGAGCAAAAGACAAAGGGATAATGTATTCTACATAACTAAATATATCAATATAATAGAAATGACTGACATAGGAATATGACAAGAAATTAGAAATTATAGGGCCTGATTCCTTGTCCATAAACCATTTAAGGACCATGGGGTTCCTCTCTCTGTCTTTTCCTGGTGGAATTCAGAGACCCTTTCCAGAGTTGTTGCCAGTACATACACCATGTTACACTCTGATGTTCAGCTTATGTTTCCAATGCGTTCAAGGGACCCAAGAGGTCTGGAATTCCCTTCTGAGTCCATACTCCCCAAATAGGAAATTAAAGGCTCTTTTCAGAAGTTGCCCAGATATTCAGTTCTTGTACTTGTGTTATTGACTTATATCCCTAAAATACACAGACATCCAAGAAACAGAGGTTTTTCCACTTAGTCTCTGTTTTTCAAATTGGGGTTCAGAGAGTTCTTAATCTAAACATGATCACTAAAGAATAAATCTCCATAATCTCTAGTGTACCACAAAAGCTGCCACCTTGCCAAAACAGCCACTCAAACTTCTAAGTCTAAAAGGGAAAAAGATGAATCAAGTTAAACAATGAGACTATGGTATATATGTTAACAACAGTGTAGGGACTTCTCTATTCCAGCCACTTATCCTGGTTCTTTTTAGACAAGAGCCTGGTTGGATCCCAGGTCCCTGCTGGCTTCTGAGTTTGCAGCTGGATAAGTACAATACAAGCCAGTTCTTGATTATGAGGCAGTGCCTGGCAGATGATTAACTCCAGGAGATGTTTGTGGCTTCTTTGGCTTCTGTAGGTTGCAAAACTTTCCATCCACAAGTTTACTGCACTTTGCTCTTTGACTGGTTTATACATAGTGCTTTTACTGAGGTGTCTCTGTTGGCTAGAGGTGGGGATGAGCTGGCAAAACGCCAGTAGTTGAAATTACATTCCACAGAAGCACATGTGATAATGCTGAATGGCTTGCACATACAGAGCAAGGGTCCTTAGCATCAAATGTTATACAAGACCAGTGAGGGTCCTGGTGATTTGCTGGGATTTAGAGAACCTATGGACAGATCTCAAGATTACATCACAAATGAGATCCCTACGTTGCAGCACTATTTACAATAGCCAGGACATGGAAGCAACCTAAGGGTCTATCGACAGATGAATGAATGAAGAAGATGTGACACATATATACAATGGAATATTACTCAGCCATAAAAAGAAATGAAATTGAGTTATTTGTAGTGAGGTGGATGGACCTAGAGCCTGTCACACAGAGTGAAGTCAGAAAGAGAAAAACAAATACCATATACTAACATATATATGGAATCTTAAAAAAAAAAATAAAAGGTTCTGATGAACCTAGGGGCAGGACAGGAATAACGACACAGACGTAGAGAAGGGACTTGACACGGGGAGGGGGAAAGGTAAGCTGGGACGAAGTGAGAGAGTAACATTGACATATATACACTACCAAATGTAAAATAGATAACTAGCAGGAAGCAGCTGCATGGCACAGGGAGATCAGCTCAGTGCTTTGTGACCACCTAGAGGGGTGGGGTAAGGAGGGCGGGAGGGAGATGCAATAGGGAGGGGATATATGTATACATATAGCTGATTCACTTTGTTATACAGCAGAAACTAACACAACACTGTAAAGCAATTATACTCCAATAAAGATGTTTTAAAAAAAAAAAGAGATCCTTATTCCATTTAGTTTGTCAAATAAACATTTTCTCATGTTGTAAATTGGTCTGTATTCAATGTGAATGAAGTACAACAACAAAAAATCATACTAACCCATTACCCCACCATTCAACACTGATGATTATTATTGCATTCTTTTATCTAGGTCAGAATTTCCAAAAATGAGTTATATGAATCTAGTATCCTGTGGAATATAAGTAAGCATTATGGGGTAATAAGTGCTAAATAGATACATGTATCAATATATGTATAACTGAATCACTTTGCTGTACACCTGAAAATAACACAACATTGTTAATCAACTATACTCCAATATAAAATAAAAAGTTAAAAAAAAAAGTGCTATAGAAATAATTAAGTGGATGAATAAGTTTAGAAAATGCTAAGTTAAACAAAAAATAAACTGATCCTTAATACATTTTATAATTTCTGAAAGGTAGATCAAAAAGGCTTGGGTTAATATATACATATTCTTTTTCCCAAATGTGTTTGATCATATATATCTGACTGGACTAGTGTTCCAGAGAGAAGGGCTGAGTGTAGGGGAATGGGGGGTGGTGAATAGAAAAAATGATGCTATGATTCTCTGTTGGTGCGTAAATCTTTTGTGTCTGTGTCTATGTGTGTGTGTTGTATTCTTTTAACCTGCCAATCCATGAGAGAAGAAATTATTCTGTATATAAGTGGATCTTCTTCAAATGCAAAGTGACATTTGTTTTTATACATGAGAAAAATATTTATTACATAAATGTATTTGCATACTGCCTTAATCTTTTTATACCTCTTTCCGACTGTGTCCTCAAGAAGAGTGTAAAGAAAGTTGATGTCTCAAGAGAGTTGTCTAAGGATTGCACAAGTTTCAGATCCAAATCATAAAATAAAATCTGAGAACTCTAGCTATAGGCAATGATTCAATTTCACAGGTAAAGTATATACTATGGAAATCAAAGCTCAAAGCTTTAGTAAATTTAGTAAAAATCAGAGTGAGAAAATCAAAGAAGCAAGTATGATATGAAGTAAGATGTTTTAAAAACATCTTTAGTCAAACAAATTCCTATCTATATCTTCTTTTATATATAGATCTCCAATTTAAAAATTAGTCTGTTTAATATATATTAAAGGATATATATATCTTTTACAGAAAGAACATCACATAACTACACAGTAATTGCAAAAATTCTTAAAGGTAAAAAAAGAAAGGAAAAAGGAAAGAAGAAAGAGGGAGGGAGGGAGAGAGAGAGAGCAAGAAAGGAAAGGAAAGGAAAGGAAAAAAGAAAAACATAGTACAGTTGGTGAAACAGAAAACATAAGAGAATTCTTGATGAAGTATAAATTGGCCAACTTCTAGTGAACATTGCAAACAATTGTAAATAGCCCTTTACATGCTCCCCAAGATTTCTTTAGCTTCAGATTCTAAATCAGCCTGAACAGGGTGTTCTGGAAACAAGCCTGCTCCTGCTGATGTTTTTCTTGTATTTGGTTTTAGCCTCCTTATCTGGAGTAAGAACAAATAAACAAACCACTTAATCGCCATCCCTGAGTATCATAATTTGGCTTTCTGTAGAATGAATCAAAAGTATTGCCAACTCCATCCTTCTTTCCACTGTTCCTTAGCTGCAGATGCTTCGGTCCCACTATGAGGAGCTCCCTTATGTCTCCAAGCCAGTCTGTCATCAAGTACCAATCAAAGCAATACAGAAAATTGGTAGGAACACCTGTATGGGGGGTCTATTTCTGTTTGTAGAAGTATCTTACAGAAGGAAGTAGCTACCTAGCATAATGTGATGTCAGGCGCAAGAGGATAATTCATTCCATTCCCAAATGTAGCCCTTGAAGGCTTGCTGAAGATCTAAATTATACTGTTGAAAATGAATTCCTTCAGTCTGATTTTTTAATCCCGATGCAATTTATTACTTTAAAAGCTAGTGTAGTTAAAATGACACACTGCGCAGTGAATGGGAGACATGCGTTCCATCCCTGGTTGGACCAGTATAACTATGTAATCTTAAATGCACCACTTTTTCTTACTGAACCTCAATACTTCCTTATATATGAAATATAAGGATTAGATTTCATGATTTCATTGACACTCCGAGAAGATATTTATCTCAAGCGATTATTAGTCACTTATGCTTTGGTGTATGGATGAGTTTCTGATTCATGGTTGAGAAAAGATTTGTCAAGGCAAGAAGAATTCGGATTTTATGTGAAGACTGGTGACAAAGGTACAAGTGACATAAGTGAAGGCACTAAGGCAAATTTTATAGCATAATTTTGTCTGTACTGATGATACATCTTATAGAAAAAAATTTTAAGTTCAGTTAAATCTACGTTTCACTGCAACCTCATAGTTCTTTACCAGACTGGCTAATCTCATTGTACTCTATGCCATGCTTTGAGATAGGAGTAGAAGGAATTTATTATCAAGATTCAAACTTACAAAACTATATCATTGCTTCATGGTGTGCTTTGCCTTGTTTTACTAATGTTTCCTTAAGCCTCCTATCTAAAGGAACACGCCAAGAAAAGTCACATGTCATCTCTCTCCTGAATAGAATTTCTTGGTTGTAAGTCTGCCTATGATATTTTTCTTTGTTGCTATGCCTCTGAAAGTTATGGAACCTTAAGCTGATCTAGATCAAACCCTACCTAAAAAAAAAAACTTCTGCTACATCTATGACAGGTCCATGCTGGGTAAAAAAGTCTTACTGCATCACTTCTTCAGAGTCCTGGAAACTGAGGGCTTATTATTTTGCCAGGTGGTCCATTCTCATTTTGGGTATTTTTAAAATATTAATTCTTCCTCTCATTAAGTTGAACAGGGAGGTTCAAACTTTAAGCTGTGGATCCCATCCCCTATAAGAGCATGGTTATAAAGCTGTGCTCTATTCCCATAACTGTTATTCCAATATGTGAAGTGATCAATCACACCCAACCTAATTTTCTTTTCTCCAAACCTGCTCTGTCCAACATGGTAGCCACCAACCCACATGGTTAGTTTTATGTATCAACTTAGTTAGGCTTTTGTGCCTGTTATATAATCAATCACTAATCTAGGTGCTACTGGGAAAGGTATTTTGCAGATGTGGTTTACATCTATTGATACAATCAGTCTACTTTAGTAAAGGAGATTATCCTCGGTAATATGGATGGGTCTTATTCAATCAGTCAAAAGATTTATAAGAGCACAACTGAGGTTTCCCTGAACAAGAAGAGATTCTGCTCCAGGAATACAGCTTTAGCTCCCGCCCAAGGTTTACCCAGGAGTTTCCAGACAGCCCTCTGCTGTGGGTTTTAGACTTGCCTAGCAAGGCCCCATAATCACATAAGCCAATTCGTTGCAGTAAATTAATTGCTCTCTCTGTGTACATGTAATCAGTTCTGTTTCTCTGATGGAATCCTGATTAATACAGTAGCTATTTACATCTTAATTTAAATGAATTAAAATTAAATATGATTTAAAAGTCATTCAAAGTGGCCATATTTCACATTTCAGGTGTTCACCACCCATTTGGACTGCACAGAACATTTCCATTGTATCACAAAGCTCTAATGCACAGAGCTTTTCTAAACCAAGCTTTTCCAGTTCCCTCAATCGTTTCTTATTTCACATGCTGACTTAACATCACACTACATTATCATTGTTTTAATATCTCTGTTAAAATATTATACTGGCAATTGAACATTATATCCTCCATGTGAAATCTGATCAGCTCAGGATACAGGGGAATTATGCTCCCTCAAACTGGATATTATTGAAATGGTTCCCAAAACTATCCATAGCTAGATAGTCAGGCTTGCTTTCCCATCCACTATGGAAAAATTTGTTCCACATATCCCTCTAGCTTACCAGTAAATAATTTTACTATATAACTAAAACTAATTAATTGAGAGGAGATGGAGGAGAGAGAACCTTACCTCAACAGCTGCAATGCTGTGATAATCGTATTGGAAAGATTAAGATTTACTCATAAACAGAAAATAATAACAGTAAGAAAGAAGAGAAAGAATCAAGGGAAACACTGAGGACTATAGTGTGGAAAATAGAGACAAGAGGTAAGGGTGAGAGATGGAAGGAAGAAAATCTTTTAAGCAGGCAAAGACTCTAAGAAGGTTGGTGAGAGAAAGGAATGAAGGAAAGATGATTTTAAGAGGAGGTGGTTGCTCTTTGAAATAAATCTTCTTTAATGTTGACCTAGAAATGTATGTAAGGACTGGGCTTACTTCAAATCACTTTTAATTGTTTAACTATTTTCCATTTTAAAAATTTGCTTTTTAATGAAATATTGCCCTCTGCATGAATTATGGAGACCCAGATTTTATTCTGTATGTATTATATTCCTAATAATTTGGTCTTAGATTACAGTTGAATTTATTGCACTTGCATCTCTTTGCTCATTTATATTGAGTCTGTAGTCAATAAAAACTGCTAAAGGCTTTTACCATGAAATGTCATTAAGTCTGGTCACTCCTTCCTTTACTTAGGTAACTGACTGCCAGTGTATATATAGAAATTTACATTTTCTGTTAAATTTACTATTGTGAATTTTGTTCCATAATACTTGTGGGACAATACAAGAAATTTTTAGTAGTTTCTCTGATAGCTCATATTTCATTTCTTTCTCACAATTAAAATGCCTCCAGCTCCAAGTAACAGTTACCTATATGAAACTCACTTGAACAAGGAAAACTACCAGTTTGTTGTCATTAAAGTAAGGTAGAGTGGACTTCAATAATTATTGATGCAGGGGTTGTACAACATCATTGGTGTTTAAGGTCCATCCTTTCTTTCCAATGTGCTTTCTACAGCTTCATCATGAAATGATGCATCCTCATGGTCACACAGTGGCTGCCAGGCACATTCAAAGCGACTGTGTCCTTGATCACATAAAAGATAGCAAGAGTAGCTTTCATGGCTCTCTCTTAAGACTTAAAGATGTTGTTAAAAGCCTCCAGCAAACATTTTCCCATTGATCAGATTCAGATGATGTGCTCATTTTTGAACTATCTCTGGCAAACTAATAGGACCTTCTTAGACTAATCATGTCCTCATGTGTAAGGTGAGAGCAGTCAGCTTTCTTTAAATTGTATTTATGTTGAGAAGAAAGAAGGGGTTAATAGATGCTAAATCAGTAATCTACTCCTTGTATTTCAATAACTCTTTCAGTTTTGGGTGACTGAAACTGTTTTGATTATGTCTTTATCCAATTTTTAATTAAAATGTTGATAAGGTAACATTCAGGGATATCTCCAGGAATCACTTTTCAACACGGCCACCATTTGCTAATTAACAGGCTAAGGTTCATTTTAAAATCACTGACAGACTATTAATTCATTAGGATCCAGTGTTTATAAAGTGCAATAAGCTGCAAGATGTGTTATAATTTGTTGCTAATAAGGAATGTCCAAATGTTTACTGAGCACCTACTATGTGCCTTTTCTGGGTGCTGGGAAGGTATGGTGAACAGAATAGGCAAACATACTTGCTTTCATAGAGCTTATATTTTAAGATGAGGCATTGATTCCATAAATAAGTGAGTTAAGTTTTTAGCACATCCGATCGTGATAAATATGGGAAGAATAAAGCAAGAAAGGAGAAGGGAAAGAAGAGTTCAGAAAACGGAAAGGAGGCGTGTGTGGGCGGAGCTGAGTAAGCATGACAGAGGGAGTGCAAAAGGAGAGGGTGGCAATCGTGCTCGGCTAACATAATATGGTGCCATTTTTATGCTTTGGGCTTGTATTCTGATGGAGATGAGAAGCAGTGGAGAATCTCAGGCTGCGAAGAGAAATAATCTAAATTATGTCCTTAAAAATATTTTTCTGGCTACTATGCTCGAGAGTAACTTTAAGAAGAATGAAGGAAGATGCTGGAAATCACTCTGAAGACCACTGGGATACTTCAGGTGAGAAACGATGGTAGACACAGAATGGTGATGGTGTCTGTGTTGATAAGAGGTCAGATTGTGAATACATTTTGGAGGTAGCAATCTTAGAATTTGCTGACAGATTCTACGTGGATGTTAGGAAAAAAGGAAGCCTGAACATCGAGAATGAGTAAGACGTTATTTGCCAAAAAGGGAAAGAATACAAGAAATTTAGATTTGGAGGAAAAGCAAAAGTGTGGTTTTAGGCACATGAAGTTTGAGGTACCTATTAGACATTAAAATAGAGGTATGTGTAAGTAACACATGCAAGTCTACAATTCAGAGGAGAGATCCATAGAGATAAAAAATTGGCATGTAATCAGAGTATAGATTGGATAAGACAGCCACGTGTAGATAGAAAGGAGAAGCAACCCAAGGACTGAGACCTGGGAGCACATTTAATTTTAGAAATTAGGGAAATGGGAAGGAATCAGTAAAGGAAACTGAGAAGCGTTAGTGATAGAAGGAGGAAACCGGGAGACAGTTGTGTATTGAAGGCAAGAAGGAAGGTTTCCCGGGGGAAAACGGAATTAAGTTTGCGCAATACTGCTGATGGGTGAGGTTGATGACAGCAGATCCAGCAGGGTATTGGGGATGACAGTCTGCCTGGAGCATGTTCCAGAGGAGGGTAGATGAGGAAGAATTGAAGCCAGTGAGTTTAGACAATTCTTGTAAACAGTTGCATTGTAAGGGAAGCAGAGAAAAAGTGCAGTAGCTGAAGGGAGCAGTGTCAGGAAAGTATTGTTGTTGTTGTCTTTTATCTCTTACTCCCCTACCCCTATATTGCCCCTCCTCCCCTCCCAATTAGTAACCACTAGTTTGTTCTCTATATCTGTGAGTCTGCTTCTTTTTTATTATATTCACTAGTTTATTTTTAGATTATACATAAGAGTGATTTCATACAGTATTTGTCTTTTTCTGTTTGACTTATTTCACTTAACATAATTCCCTCCAAGTCCATCCATGTTGCTGCAAATGGCCAAATTTCATTCTTTTTTATGGCTGAATAGTATTCCATTGTATTTATATACCATGTCTTCTTTATCCATTCATCTGTTGATGGACACTTAGGTTGTTTCCATGTCTTGGCAGTTGTAAATAATGCTGCTATGAACAGTGGGGTGTTTGAATCTTTTCAAATGAGAGTTTTTGTCTTTTCTGGATATATGCCCAGGAGTGGGATTGCTGGATCATATGGTAGTTCTATTTTTGGTTTTTGGAGAAACCTCTATACCGTTTTCCACAGTGGCTGCACCAATTTACATTCCCACCAACAGTATACGAGGGTGCCCTTTTCTCCACATCTTCACTGACATTCATTATTTGTGTTCTTTTGTTGATAGTCATTCTGACAGGTGTGAGGTGATGTCTCATTGTAGTTTTGATTTACATTTCCCTGATGATTAGCGATGTTGAGCAACTTCTCATGTGCCTCTTGGCCATCTGCATTTCCTGTTTGGAAAAATGTCTATTCAGTTCTTCTGTCCATGTGTTTAACAGGTTTTTTTTTTTTTTATGTTGAGTTGTATGAGCATTTATATATATTGGATATTAATTCTGTATCAGTCATATCATATCATTTGCAAATATTTTCTCCCATTCAGTAGGTTGTCTTTTTGTTATGTCGATCATTTCCTTTGCTGTGCAAAAGCTTTGAAGTTTAATTAGGTCCCATTTGCTTATTTTTGCTTTTATTTCCTTTACTTTAGGGGATGGATCCAAAAAAATACTGCTGCGATTTATGTCAAAGAGTGTTCTGCCTATGTTCTCCTCTAGGAGTTTTATAGTATCTGGTCTTACATTTAGGTCTTTATCCATTTTTAGTTTATTTTCGTATATGCCATTAGAGAATGTTCTAATTTCATTCTTTTACATGTAGCTGTCCGGTTTTCCAAGCACCACGTTTTTTAAGATCAGAGAAAGACAATATGCTTGTTCATCGATGAAAAAGATGCAGAGGAGAGGGAGTGAAAGATGATGAAAGAGAGAGATGGCAGAATTCCAGACACAGCACCAATGTCCTTTAGTTAAAGAGTTTGAATGACATTTACTGCACATTTGTTCTAAATGTGAATAGATAGAAAATGAGTCCTTGGGAGATGCCACAATGAGATTAGGAAGCAGTAGAAAGCAAGTATCTTTGTCTTCAGAATATAGAGGCCATTCACAGATGAATGATAGATATTGTAATATATTTTATCCCCTCAAAAAGTTAAATTCGTACTAAATATACACTACATGATTTCACAATAAGATGGTGCATTACACAGTCATAAAAATATTTTTAGATCGTGTTAAAATTAATTTTTTAATCGATTTTAAAATGATATAATTAAAAAGACATAAAGAGATAAAGGGTCCATTTAAAGAGAGTCGGGAAGAAACCTAATGGGAATTAAAGTCTGTGGGAGCCTCAGACAGTGTATTAGTTTCCTATTGCTTCATAAGCAAACTTAGAGATCTAAAAAAACACTAATACGTTATCTTAAAGTTTTCATGTGTCAAGAGTCCAGATATGGGTCAGCAAGGCCCTCAGCTCAGGTCTCACCAGAGGGAAATCAAGGCGTCAGCTGGGACTCTGATTCTCATCTGAGGTTCAAGGTCCTTCTTCCAAAACTTGTTGGGGACTGATTGATTTCCTTGAAGTGGTATGACCGGTATCCTTGTTTTTTGTTAGCTGCCAGCCTGGGACATCTCTCAGTAACTAGAGGCTACTACAGTTCCATGCCACATGGCCCTGATAAGTAGTTCAAAGCCTGGCTATTTGCTTTTTTTCTGGGCCAGCAGGAGCACATTTTTATGACACTTCACCTTCTTTAAAAGGTCCTCTCATCAGATCAGGTCCACCCAGAATGATCTCTGTTTTGAGAGATCAAGTCACTTGATAAGCAGCTAAGCTCAGGAGTGATATCCTATTGTAGTCACAGCTTCTGCACACAAAGCAAAGGGATTACACAAGGGGTGTACTCCAGGGGGTAGAAATTTGAGGAGGCACCTTTTAGAATCCTGACTACCACAGACAGTTAATTTTTCAGTGGAAACATGCATGAACCCCTCTCACCATTCTTGGTGTTTTTACTTTGTCTAACTGGTAAAGGGAATAAAGATAGAGCTTTGAGAAGAACATCGCATGATAAACAAGTACCCATTATAGGGGAAGACTATGTTCTTTAAGGATGGTCTGCAGCCATGTGAAAGGAAAAGTTAACGTTCATTTGTATGGATCATTTTATACTGTCTTCCATTGACCTCAACATATATATATATATATATATATATATAAATATATATATATATATATATATATATAATCAAACTACATATACGTAATGCTGCACTGAGATGCAGTCAAAATATTTCATTTTAGTATGTTGGTTTGCTTTGGCTTTTACATGGCTATAGGATTAGAGATTTAATAAGGTTACATGTGTACAGATAATGTGCAAGTTCTCTGAAGGATGGGACAGAAGAACTGGTGGGTGGAGCGGCCAAAGGGCAGTAAGAAGGAAAGCCAGTGATGCCCTGGAGGTGATGGGGCTGAGGAAGCTGGCCAAGAGGCTAGGAAATCCATCCAGATGGCCAGTAGAGAGCATCTGAAGCCAGAATGATGGCAGTATGGAGGAAGCAAACGCACTGTGGGCTCAGAGAACCTCAGTCAGAGAGTCCAACATTTCCTTATTCACACCAATTATCTGGCTGCATAACAACTACTACCACAAAACAAAAATATCATGAGCATCTTAAGGTCAAATAGACTTAACTCAAGGTGGGCAAAGTATTTTTCATACCTGAGTACTAAAATAGTAAAACCTGGAATGCATGGAATTCCTTGGGAAGCAAGGTCCAGGTGGTCTCGTTTGTAAGAGCTAATCGTTAAATTTTCAGGAATTTTTGCAACCTGGTTGTTAAATGCAGTCATTGTTAAAACTTAAATTATAAAAGCTTACAATTAAATAACTTATATTAAAGGCAAAGGTAATAAATACTTGAAACTCATTACTTCCTAACTACTTTACAACATTTTACCATTGCCTATGATGCTGAGTATAGTTATGTCTGTTGTATCTGTAGAGTGGAAACAGTATACAACAGTGGGTCCTTGTCCATCTCTTCCCAAATCTGTGTTCAGTCAGGTTACATTGGTGGCTTGAACCTGGCCAGACTATTTACACCACCAAAATCAGGAGACCCAACAAATCGGGGATTGATTTAGTGCTGAAGTTGAAAAAGGTTTCAATTTAATTAATATAACTTACACAAAGATGAGAAGTAGTTTTACACTACATCACATATCAGATTTAAGGATGATAAATTTATTAGGGGAGAGCTATTAAATTAGGAGGAAGCCCTATTTGTCAAATCGTAGTTGAGTTGCAGTGGTAGGTTGGCTTCAAATGCAAATATCTGGCAGAGATCAGCAAAGGCATTCTGTAGGAATCAACTGGCTATAGGAATTTACAATAAAGAGGAACGCATATTTGTATGATTATTTGTTAATTGTATGTTAAACATCCTTTATATCAGGAAATTTGATATATATATATATATATATATATATATATATATCTCCCCAGAGACCAGATTGTTAAACATTCACCAGGATACCACTGGCTCTAGACCCAAGATGTAATTCTGCATGAGAAGACTTGGGATGAGGTCCCGACTCAGCCACTGGTTTTTGAGATTTGGGAGATCTCTTCTTGGCTTCAGGCTTCCCTTCTGTAAAATGAAGCTATCAGTCTGATGTTCGTAACAGATGTAAATATACTTTAAAAATTTCAGTGGACAGGAAATCCAAAGTCCTTGTCTTCATGGAGCTTACATCTCTGCACATTCAGTGAAGATTCCTGGAGAATGGGAGTTGGAGGCCATCCAGAGGTCACCTGGCCCAACCGGTTACTTTACAAATAATGAGAGCAGACCACCGAATTGAACTGCTGGGTGTGTGCTTGAGTGTGGGCCTGGGGTGTGTTTATATCCATTTTTTCCATTCTTAGCTTCAGTAACTTCTAGGGCCAGTTCAATATATATAATATAAAATAATTGGTAAAATAGCATATTTCAGCAAACCATTAAATGTATAAACCAAGAAATAGCAGCCCGGCACATCACAGGATGGTGATCTAGTTAGCAAAGAGCATTTAAGAAATAGGCTTATATGTTTAATCTAAAAAATGATACAAATGAACGTATTCACGAAACAGAAATAGAATCATAGGTGTAAAAAGCCAACTTATGGTTACCAGTGGGGAAAGAGGGTGAGGGATAAATTGGGAGATTGAGATTGACACATACACACTACTATATATAAAATAGATAACTAATAAGGGCCTACTGTAGAGCACAGGGAAATCTATTCAATACTCCGTAATGACCTATATGGGAAAAGAGTCTAAAAAGGAGTGGATATATGTATATGTATAACTAATTCACTTTGCTGTACAGCAGAAACTAGCACAACATTGTCAATCAACTATACTCCAATAAAAATTTGAAAAAATAAAAATTGAAAAAAAGAAATAACTATACTAACACAGCTTCTTAAAAGTTACAGTGCAGGGTTGCTTTTTCAGCATGTTTGACACTAGAAAAATTTAATATTTAAATTATAAGAAACAAAGTGCCCATCGGAGTGATCTGATTCAAGGTAAATATCTCTTCCCAACTCCAGTCTGAATATTAAAATCTCTTTCAATATTAGGATTCAACACTCACAGTGATTCAGCTTGTCTGATTCAAAAGATTTTTCTTTGCTTTGTAAAAATCTTTTATCCTGTACAATTGTGTAAGTAGACATTAATTCTTAGGTGCACAATAATTCAGTGCATCCCTGATAGGGAAAAAGTCTACATCGACCAGCTGATGTACATTGCATGACTTTGTACCCGATATGTCCTGAATTTTGTTGCAATCTTTTTAAACACCTCGACCATGAGGCTACTCGAGCTCACTGAAATATAGACACATCCATACCTCAAACAGACTATATTATCTCCCGGTGAGCACTGATTGACGTGTGAATTAAATGTGTGTGAATATGAATGAGATAAGGGATGATGTAAAAAAAAAAAAAAAGCTTCCTGCTGCTTTTGCATGGTTCATTTCCAATAGCTCCACCAAAAAAATAACAACAAAAAAAACCAGGATAAATTCCTGAGTTGCTGCTGGGGGATTTCCTTTTGCCCAAAGCAACAAGCTCGTCAGACTCTTATTCTAGAAGATGAAACTCTGTCTATAGTCATAAATTCTCTTATTATTCATAGGTGATTTTCCTTAGATATCATCCCCTGCTTTGAAGAAAGATTGCTCCACAATCACCCCCGCCCCCAATAAAAACCACATCTAGTGTAATTTCCCGCTTACTTAATTTCTTTTGCCTATTTGAGGCTAAGCATCTAGTCATTGCATTAACAAGCTGGTAGCTGATTACATTTCAGGCTTTCTTCTCCTCTAATGATTTCAGGTGATATAGAGGTAGACGAGAATATGATTAATGACAGAGAATCCTTTCAACACTTCAGAGTTTATTGATCAAGCGTTTGATACACTGGGACTGTAACTGGAATGTCAAATTGCAGGCGCTCATGCGCCATTTCTAAATGAGACTTAACACATGTAAATCCACCGTTCGTGACGATGTAATTATAGAATGATGATAGAATGACTTGGGGACAATTTGAGGTCTGCTCATTGGCTGTCAGAGTTTATTCCTGATTCACTCAGACTTCACTCACCACTGGGGCCCTGGGAAAGAGCTATTCCGTGTTCAATCTCTTGTAAAGTTTCCCATTTTGTGTTTTTTCCCCTTTAACCCAAGTCATGAGGGAATACTGGGGCTCAAACCAAACTCGGTGCAACACAAGCAGTGAGGTGACTGGAAAATAAGCCCAAAGGATGTGAATATGGTGAAATAGTTTGCCCTCCTGTTGACGGACCTCATCTGGCCTTGCTCTTCTCAATAAGAAACAAGTTATAAAGCAGTGACAGTTCCACCATTTATGCCCAAAAGACTCCCAGGAAAGAAAGCCTTCCCAGGGGAATTCCCCATCTGTCTCCCAACTAAGTTATTTTTAGTTTATTTGATTTTGTGGTGATCAGGGTAGATACACTCAAATCCCCTGTTATTTCATGGCACCGAAAAGCGATTTTGAATTTCTGTAGATTTTTCCAATTGTGGGGAGTAAAAATATCATAAAGCCCCAGCCTGCATGAGTCTTGCGTCATCTACCCCTAGAGTCACAGCCGGCTTCACTTTAGGGGAATCCAGGTTAACGGATGCTCAAATCGCAAAGCAGAAATCAAGTTTCACTCCAAGACTATCTTAAACCGTTATACTTGATGGATTTCCAAAATCATCAGAATTTTCTTTTTTTCGTTTTGTTTGTATGTGGAGGGGTGCAGCAAACTTCTACCCAGATATTTTTGTTTGAAAAAAGTCCAACTAAAGTTCTGACCTAAGTCTACCCCTGAAGCTCATAATAAAATGTTCCGTTATTTTACATCCTTTGCAGAAATACGTGACTAATGACAACAGACTTGGGTGCTTCAACCACAAATGGTTTCAAAATTAAAAATTAGATGTCACTTCCGCATGCTCTACCTGCAGACATATTTAGCTTCTTCAGTGAACTGGTTACTAAGAAAATGCTTGCCTCTGTAGCAGACTATGGTATGTCTGGACTTCCATCATGTACAGCAATAGAAAGAGATCCTGTAGAGCCTTGGATGATGGGGTTACCGATTTTCAGGGTTTCAGTTCCATCCGTAGTGTCCAAATAGGTGACAACTTAATAAGACAGAGGAAAAATCATTGAAATCAGTCATTTATTTACAATTTGAAAAGAGCTTGCCTTGCTCTTAGTCTTATTCCTTTACAGCATCACAAAAGTACTGTTCTTCTCAGGCTGTTACAAAAGGCTCTTTCCTAGGCAGGTGTCTGCAAAGACACCTTGTATCTGCCCAAGTCCTGAAGGAAAAACCTCAGGCCACGTGCCAAGTATTGCCACTGAGTTTCTATTGAACTGCCAGACACAAAGTAAGATAAAGCTTGTTCCCAGGAGTTTTCTGAATCCCTCCTGTAAAGAGATCCCTGATGAATCCATAAATCCTTTAGAATAGTCTTATCCAGATTTTTTACTATAAATTCCTAATTGCAGAAATGTTTTTTAAGGATTCAGTGTATATATATATGTGTATAAATAAGCTACTATATAAATATAAATATATAATAAAATATAAATATATAAATATACTACTATATAAATATACTACTGAATATGTACATTAAAAATAAACTCTAAGGTAGAAATTTAATGGAATGAGCTTCAAGGGACCTTTAAATAGCAATTATAGTGTCTCCCTCCCGTTTCCCACAGCAAGTGTTGTCCCTGGGGTAATAATGCTGCAAGTGGAGACCCTCAACACAGCTTCCAATTTTAAGCAGAAAGCCCTGCTAAAACTGAAGCAAGCCAAGACCACTGCAAGGAGACATTCCTCTCTGTTAAACACATGTTTGTTAATTTAGGAATATGACTGCTGTTCTCTCTACGTACTTCATTTCCTGAGTGCAGTTTTCTTCCTACATGGTCTATTTTTCTCATCTTTATTCCTTCTTGCCTAAACATCCCGTGTAAACACTCAGAGTCTCTTCCCTTGGAAAATCAAGTTATGCTTAGCCCCCATACCTCAGGAAACTTGGGGACTGTGTTTCCTTTTTGGCGGCCTTAACAATAAAAACGCCCCTTTAATTCACATCGCACTCCTGTAGGAGGTGATAAAAAGGAAGATGTGCGACATCTGCCTGGGTTTCCCAGCTGAACATCACAAGCAGCTGTTGCAGCAGGGCTGGAAGAACAGCTTCTGAACAAAAGTGCTGTGAATAGTATTTCTACAGCCCCTGAGAGACTGTGGAGGTGGTATGCTAGCATCAGTTATTTTATGGCTGAATTATCCAGCTTGAAAATTATTCAATCTCATATTTCCTTTCCTCTCCTGTTGCCTCCCTAATGTCACTTACATTTAATCCCTTCACCAGCATGTGGCTAGAGGATGGGAAATAAAATCCTCATCAGCCAATGTGACTGCGTTGCATTACCTGAGCCTGTCTAATCTTGGTCGCTTCCAGTATGTGCAAAGCTCTGTGCTAAATTATAAGCTAGTTTGTTTAATAAAAATTAAGTAGAAATGATCACAAAAACGTGTGATGCACACCTGGACTCCATTAATAAGTATGTACCTGGAAAAAAAAAAACAAAAAAACGCAGCTACTCCCATAGATAAGAACTAGGAAAACCACTTTAACAGAAAATTAACTTTGTTGATTTTACTGGATGGAGAGATTTACTTCAAACAATGCAAATTTCTTAAATATGTTTTGGTCTTCAAATAGGTCCCTTGGTCATTTTCAGGAGACCTGCAGCCTCTGGTCCTCTTCCCTCAGGCCTCTTTCCTTTCTCTCCTCTTTATCCTAACCTTTTAGGCAGCAACAACAAATACCCCTCATTTCCTTCTTAAAAGCAGTTTTGTTCTTTTCACCGCTTGGCCCCACATGTAGGTAGCTGATGTCTCTGTTAAAGATATTTTGATTTGGAAAAACCCAAGTTGAAGCCAGAAGGACCCCAGATCTCAATGGTTTATCCTCCAAATTTTCCCACTGCCTATCTCTCCTATGGTCACACACCGTGCAGGCTTCTCAGAGGCTCCGCCAAAGACAAGTCCAAGGCCTCTCGAGGAGCTTTTGATTGTCTCTTTATGGATCAACAGGTGACAGTGTTCTCTTCCTCATCTCCTTGATCTTCCTTGTGCTTCCACGTGCTCCTCCTTTCCTTCTTCCTCTAGTATACACGGATACAGTCTGTTCAGTGAGAGGCCACTTATTTTGTTCTACTGCATTCACATAATCCTCATTTGAGGTGAGACAAGAGGAAGTGTGAACGATTCAATTTAAACCCCCTGGTGTTTTGCTAAAAGGTGTTGCAGGATGATATCACCACACATGTTTAAGTGTGTTTAAAATTAAGTGTTTAGACTTTTCCAAATGTCTTTTCCACTTTTTCAATTCTCCATAAAGCTTAATCATATAATATATACAAAAATCCTGGAAGGAAGGGTTATTTTTTTCCCCAATCCACCGATAAAAAATCATGTAATCAGGAAAACTAAGCTACATAATACCTCATGGAATTAATAAGTAATTATACCAGGGCCTGAGTCCAGATTTCTTCACTTTTATCTATTAATACTATACTATTCTGCAAAGGTAATTACAATCTCTAACTCACATCTTCTTCCTTGAGATACCTCACTCTGCCGTCCCCACCTTTGGAAAGAAAGAAGAATGAATTCTCAAGCCAGGTGTAAGCTGAACCCTGAAATCAACAACTCAAAGCTGCATAAAGCGCATCCTTTGGGGCTGATTGGATCAACAATGGCATGGGAAAGACTCAGACCAACGAGGACTCACCCCGAGCTGGGGCCTTCCTCAAGCCATCTTCCTGTTTCAAAATAGAAAGTTAGGGCTTCCCTGGTGGCGCAGTGGTTGAGAGCCCGCCTGCCGATGCAGGGGACGTGGGTTCGTGCCCCGGTCCGGGAGGATCCCACATGCCGCGGAGCGGCTGGGCCCGTGAGCCATGGCCGCTGAGCCTGCGCGTCCGGAGCCTGTGCTCCGCAACGGGAGAGGCCACGGTAGTGAGAGGCCCGCGTACCGGGAAAAAAAAAAAAAAAAAAAAGAAAGTTAGTGGAATAGATTTAGGAGAGTCAGTTAGTGCCCGCTACAAAATCTGTGTGTTCATGGGAAGAAACCACAGCTTGAGTGTGGGTACAGCAGATGGAAACCCACTGTCCCTACGGGAGCATGAAGCTATGCCATCTCCTGATGGCTCCTCTCCAGTCCTACATCAACCCCGCAGAAGAGACTTGTATGTATGGGGTGTTTTGCCAGGCACCAAGGCTTGATAGCAACCACACAGGCATCTTTTTAGAAGAGTGTGAATTCTCGGGGGGAAGTCAGAGCAGTTGGTTAATGTACAGAAGGAACTGGGGGTGGGGGTGTGGATGGAAAGGATAACATTTGTCAGAACACAGAAAATCTTCAAATGCTCCTCTTTTTGAGCCAGAGTGAGGAATGTGAACAGATTGAAGCACAAACCAATGCCGTACTGTTAATTCACAGCCAGACTCTTAACTCGAGATGTGTAGAGCATGCAAGGAGGGGAGGCTGAATTCATTTCTGCTCTTTTTGCTATCCTCGTCCGCCAAAGAAGTTCACTGCCGACCTCATCCTCACTTCCGCTTTCAGGTTCTCAGAAGATTCGTGTTTGTCCAAACATGAGTAAGCTCATGCTGGAGAAATAAACTAGTTAAAAGAATGGATTGTATTCAGGTTTGGCTGGAATTTCCTCACGTTTTCCCAAATTTGTGGAATTTCTTTTTTAAAATGCATTTGCATTATTCTAAGATTCTGACCCCTCTTCTAAGCTAATTACTTGGGGTGACTCATTCTCTGGTCTCTCAGTTATCTGGAAAGTAGTGAGCTTCAGAACCCCATCTCAAATAGTAAAATTGTTGGTGTACAGGGCTGTGTGTGCTAATAGCACATTGGTGTTTTAAAGGGATACCTTCTAAGAAAGACAGGGACAATTAATGCAATATTTTACCAAGTGAAAAGTTAATCTCTCCTAAAAGTTGTCATGGTCAGAAAATGAAAGTAGCCTCAAGAGTGCTTTGGCTCAATGATGTTCAGATGTTCAATGATGAACTTCCTTAGATGTGAAGAAAGAGGGTAAGAAGTCAGGAATTCTAATCCCATTACAAAACCAATATATCCTATTTTTACTGGTCTGTAGATAAAGGTTCTCTGAAAGATTTCAATTGGTAAAAAGAATTCCAAAGCTTAAAAACATTGGAAACACCAATGTAGCTAAATTCCTTCATATTAGCTACACAAAGAACTAAAGGGAAGCGAATTCATTTTCCTTGTCATTGTCACTTTCTGATATAAAACCTTCAGTAGCTCTGTATTGCCTAATTAATTAGGTTAAAGTTCCTCATTAAAGCATTCAAAGCTCTTCATCATCTTTTCAACTCTATCTGCTATATTCTCTTACCCTATGTTCCAACCAACCTAGACTTCTTGCCCCCAGAACAAGCTTCTCACTAACCCACTTTCCTCTTCCTATCTTTTCTCCTGCTACTTCCTCAGCGTGTCATGGGCTCCCAGGGAGCTGCTTCTACCTGTTAACATCAGCTAGGCCTTTATTCCCTGTTTACATGTTACTTCTGCATAATACCTGTCTGTATCTTCCAGCAAGCTACTTTCCTTCCTCCCACTGGACCTCCCCAGCACTCTTTACACCTTAAGGGCATCTCATAATCTCTTTCGTTAATCTTTGTTTTTAAACTTGTCTTATTTTCTAATTCATGCTTTTTTATTTTGTTCATTCATTTTATTTCATCCATTTCAAAGTGAGTCTCTGCGTCACTGTATGTCTTCCAGAACCTTGAGCACAAATGATACTCAGTCAATTGAGGTTGAAATTAAGATATAACGTTGGCCTGGGTGGATCATTTGCAGGATTGAATTTGGCTTTCCTTCCATCCTGGAGAAAATCTAATATTTCCTGATTATGCAGCCACTTCTCAGTCTTCTTGGTACAACAAGTGTTCTCTTTCTACTTTCTCTTGGAATTGCCATTCCACTCAGAGAGGAAGCAGAAATAATCATTATCTATAAATACATACTCATCTCCTACTACTCTCAGCCACCCTCACTCTTCTGGACACACTGACCTCATTGCTATTCTGTGAACAGAAACACAACGTTTATTTTTGCCTCAGGGCCTTGGCAATTTTCCTCTCTGCGTGGTTGTTTTTCACCCTCCGTTCAGCCAAATCACTGCTCTTGCAACACAGCCTCAAAGAGGCTTTTGCTAACACCTTACCGCAAGAGATACCCTGTTATTCTCCATCCCCATTATTCTGGCCTATTTTACTTAACCTTATATGATATCATGTGTTTAAATTGATTTATTGATTTATTGTCTGACCTAGCTAGAACTTAAGTTCCATGAAGGCAAGGACTTAGCCTTGTTTACTGATACAACTCCAGCACTGGGACAGCACCTGGTATAAAAGAAGAGCTCAATAAATATTTATTAAGTAAATGGAGAACTGAAGAAATTAACATATGGAGACCTTCAGAGGGGCGGTCTGAATTTTCAGAAAGAACACTAGACTGGGAGAGAGAAGATCTGAATTCCAGGTCCTGTTCTGTCTTTAACTAAAAAGTGAACTAAGTTAATGCTTTAATTTTAATCGTCTATAAATGATGTTTTCTTTTTTAAACACTGAGAAAATAAGACAAAAAAATATATAAATTTTCAAATCTAAGTTTCTATTCTTTTTAAACCAGTTGCTGCTTCTTCAGTGAGATTCATGGTATCTCCTTATACAATGAAGACTTCCTTGTAGGCTGTTGGCATACACTGGGGGAAGTCAGCTTTCAGAAAACACTGTGACATAGACAAGAAGTGACCAGGATTCACCCCGGAGCTATTGATATGTGTGGAGCCGCTTAATGAAATGACAGCTCTTGTTTTGTAATGCAGCTAATGGACTTGACAAGAATCACAGTTTCCACACAAGGACACCAGCAGTCCAAATAATGAGTCTTTAACTCACTCACCAGGACTGTCATATCCTCCAAATGTGGTTGTTAGGAGCTATATTGAGCCAAATGCTTAATAAATTCAATGATCTTTTCACTGAGCGCATTAGTAGTGACCGGCTATGATCTTGTTGAATTGTATTTGTTGTGTTTAAGCAGTTAGAAATAGGGCAATTGTTCCAAGGAAGTGGGAGGGAATGGGAAACCAGAACTAATTGGTTGCTTTTCTGAACTGGGATGGGGCAACCGACCTAACTGGGATGCAAAGCCAATTACAAAATCCATTTAAGTGTAACAAATGAAGGTCTGCAAGACTAAACTACTAATTAAGGTTAGGAACATTAAATTTAAAAGGGTGACCATTTAGCCTTAGTCCAGTGATGCATATCTCTTGCCAAGTAAATTGGCTATAGAATTTTGGGAAGAAGACCTTGCTAGAACTCTGAAGTACTAACATGAGGCTAGAGCAGGAGGCATGAAACCGAGCAGTCTAACTTTCAGTGGCTTTCTTGACTTCCTGGCTGATTCTCAGCATCAGGAATTTCTTACTATGCACGTTACTACTGGCCTATAGGTCAAAGACTTGAAAAACGCAGACATCAAGCAAGGCAGAATTAAATAGAAACTGGTATCAAGACTCAGGGCTAAAGCTCTGTGTTTTAGGCTCTCTGGGTATTATTGCTAGGCAGACACACTTCAAGGTACAAGGTTTCTGAATATGGCTAATCTGATTGTCCACCTCTTTCCTGTGAGCAACTACTGTTACTCAGCACATACTGTTCTGCTGTTCTGTATTTCACCTTCTCGGCACTCAGAAATATCACACATTCTCTAGGGAGCCCAGGGTTGAATTCTATAACGTCTCTCTTCCCTCCCGAACAGCTGACTCTTCTTCCATCCTTTCCCTACGGTAGCCTCACCATGATTACTCATGCATCCTATTCCCTTTGCTCAAGAAGCAGCTCTTTCTGCGATGGCAAGAGACTAATACGCCAATACTAGTCCTAATAATTTACGTGAGGCTAATAGGTTTGTTTCCAGAAAAACACAAAGCCTTAACATCAATAACATCAAGCATATTAAATTTTATGGCAAAAGGAAAATTTGAAGGTCATTTATTCTAGAACCTTCCTTGTTACCCACAATAAAACTGAATACCAAGAATGTGGCTATTCTGACAATGGTGACACAGTGCTCTTTCCAGTAACCCATACTGACACCTTACCAAGACATAAGGTTAGAATATTAGACTTTTAGAATACCTGGGGCTTCCCTGGTGGCGCAGTGGTTGAGAATCCGCCTGCCGATGCAGGGGAACCGGGTTCGCGCCCCGGTCCGGGAGGATCCCACATGCCGCGGAGCGGCTGGGCCCGT
>NC_041233.1:93652663-93662963 GCF_002837175.3 Physeter macrocephalus
GGGAGAGGCCACAGCAGTGAGAGGCCCGCGTACCGCAAAAAAAAAAAAAAAAAAAAAGAATACCTGATATTTAGACTTCCTGGTAGGATTGGGGGAAGGACAAGCATTTTAGTGTCCCTTAGAGCTCCCTCGTTGCCTCTGTTAATGTATGAGTAAGAACAACACTACTGTTAGCAGACATACATCATTACAAGCATAGTCTTCTTGAGGACTTAACATGCCTCAAGACACATCAGATAACTGGCAGGAGAGCAACGTGCTAGAAAGAAGCATGGCTTTGCCGACCAGCTAGCCCTGAGTTTACACGCTGGCCTCATCATTTTCTTGAAGAGCTGTTTACTCTCCTTTCGTCTTCGTTTCTTTATATGTAGAGATAATAATTCCCACATTTCAGTAATACTGTGAGAATGAAAGATATTATATATACATAGGCATACTTATATACACACATATATACGTCAACACGTGTCTATATAAATACATACACACGTAGATACACACGTTTGACAATGATTCTGGCATGTAGTAGGTAGTTGGAGAAGTAGTTACTGCTTTTAGTTTTTATTAAAGTAATAGTCACCAAGCTTCAAATGCAGCCTTTTCCTGGTCACGGACCTCTACCATGTCGGAACAACTTTGTGAAAAGTTAACTCTCTGAAAATTGGGACCTGCCAGAAAAGATAACAACACTTTCAATGGCATTTGTGCCAAATCATGTGCCTTTTCCACTGCGTGTGCAGACAAACACACGCACACACACACAGTTGATTTTTAAGTCCCGAGATTTTGTGAATTGGAGAGAAACACAACGTCCTCCTCCTCCTCCTCACAACCACCTGCAAGAGTAACCTCACTCCATGATGCCCGTGGACCCTCCAGAACGATTCTCCCAGCTGCACAGCCAGGTGACCTCTGCTGCCAGTTAGCACCTGGAAAGTTCTCCTTTCAGGAGCACCAGACTGCAGGGTCCTGTGGGAGAGGCGGGGCTTTCCATTGCTGTTTCTGTAATCTTTTTCCCCACTACGCGATCACGCAAGGCTATAGGGGATTAATGATTGTACCTGGAGTAATTCGGGTGCATTATAACAAAGCGGAAGAATTCAAACTGTTTGCCAACTATTGCTTTTTCCGTGGTTCTGAGAAAGCACCTGGGTATCGGATCCCTTGCTGGGATGTTCTCCTGAGTACCGTCATCCCTTGGCATCCTCGGAGAATTGACCCCAGGACCCTCGAGGATACCCAAAACCACAGATCCTCAAGTCCCTTATATAAAAGGGTGCAGTGCAGTCGGCTCTCCGTACCCGCAGTTTCCGTATCCACGAATTCAGTCAACCACACCCGCGGGAAGTTGCTCCCCTCTCTTGAAGTGCGTATCCTTCTTCGAATCTGCACTGTGCAAATTAATACCCATCTTTTGGGAATTCTATCCCTTATCCTGAGGGTAGCGATGGATGCCCCAGGTTTGGGTTAGTAAGTCGAGGTAATGAACTGGGGGAAGGTTAGGCTTCGTGTTTTGTCATAGCTGGTCACTGACACCTCAAGCCTCAAAGACTAGCTCAGGGGAGAGCCTCACCCTGTTAAGTGGCTCAGCGTACTCCAGGCCTGACACAGAAATGCTGAGTCTGATCATCCTTCGAGATCTTTTGACCTGTGTGAGTTATTTATCCTCCTAATTGTCCAGGGAGTAATTGTTAAGAGCAAATGCACACCAACACGAACACATTCAATTCCTGGAATAAATAGTAGTTATCAGTGAAATAGTAATTATCATAAATATGTATCTATGTGTGTATATATAATATATATATCTTTTTAACTGTCATATGTTTTCAGGTGCGTCTCAACACAATGGTGTGAATATTTCACAAACTTTGGCAAAAATAATTATCTCCTCCTTTCCAATTTTGCCCTTTGAGACCTCTGCACCTTATTTCTCCTAAGGATCCCTCCTTTGGATACAAAAGACCTGGTCAAAGATGTGAAATTATTCCCTGACAGGATTTTTTTTTTTTTTTTTTTTTTTTTTTTGGTGGTACGCGGGCCTCACACTGTTGTGGCCTCTCCCGTTGCGGAGCACAGGCTCCGGACGCGCAGGCTCAGCGGCCACGGCTCACGGGCCCAGCCGCTCCGCGGCACGTGGGATCCTCCCAGACCGGGGCGCGAACCCGGTTCCCCTGCCTCGGCAGGCGGACGCGCAACCACTGCGCCACCAGGGAAGCCCCCTGATAGGATTATATTAAGTTCTTTGCTGTGGACACTCATGCACATCAATTTCCATTTTGAATAGGGGTGGGGAGGACGGATTTATTTATTTTTCAGTTGGAGGAGTATGTAAAGAAGTAGTTTTTCCCTCTAGAAATTACATGACCTTTTCTCTCCAGATTGACTTCTTCTTTATACACTCTTCCATACGAAATTGCCTTTTCCGGATCTAGCTTAAACTCAACCGGATGCCTAAGTCAAAAACTTTTCCCTTTAAATGTTGTTGACATGCCCATTGGAATAAGCCGGAGAAAAAAATAAACCAAATAGTCTTTGTCCCGTAATGGACCAAGCTTTTAGTCAAAGACTGAAAGTAATAAAGGGATTTCCTGGCTTCTTTAAAATGGGTCCCACAATATCTAGCCTGGTGCTCAAATGCCTTCCAAATCCCCTTTGAGTGCTTTTTAATCCCTACTAAC
Source organism: Physeter macrocephalus (assembly GCF_002837175.3). Classification (NCBI taxonomy): domain Eukaryota; kingdom Metazoa; phylum Chordata; class Mammalia; order Artiodactyla; family Physeteridae; genus Physeter; species Physeter macrocephalus. The sequence goes on from NC_041233.1 coordinate 93,655,345, forward strand.
GTGCAGCAGCAAATCAAAGATTATATATCTTCTTCCATTTCCGTTTTGGCCTGGCACGTAGCACTAGGCATCCTAGGTACTATTAGAGTCGGAGCTATTAGAGGAGGACAGGCATCTGAGCAGGCAGTAAGGAGGGTGGGAAAAAACACTTAACCTAATGCTTATCCTTTAGACAGTGATGTCTGCAGTTAACAAGACATATGGTTGTATTGAGCAAGGAGGAGAAGGCTTTCCAATTCAGTAAAATGTCTATTTCCACAACATATATAATTGAATTACATATCTGATTAAATCAGAAAATGGGAAAATCTTTGGATATAAGCATCCTGTGCTGCCTACCTTAACGTAAGCTCACTTGCTACCTCACTGCCAGCTTTAATACGGCAATTAGGGCTGGGAAAACTCTATTTGCTTATAGACCTAATTAGAGATCAAGAGAGTGGCTCACTTCTGATAATTGCATGGCTGTGGCCCATCTATCAGCCATTGTTAAATTGTTGTTACATTAATGTAAAGCTTATAATCACTGCTGTTCCAAATTGAATAAAATGTTCTTGCCAATTCTCCAATGCAATTAATTTACATAAAAGCCTCTGGAACCAAAATTAAAATGATATACATCTTTGCAAAGCCTTCAGTTAAAACAAAGCTAAGTAATAAGGAACTCATACATCTTGTTCCCTTGCATTTTTATGTTTACTGGAGTTAATGGCCAAACAATCATTAAAATGTGCCTAAAACTAATTAAAACTGTTATGCTCATACCTCATTTACTATGTACTCTAATTTATTATTCAAAGCATTAATATTTTAAGCTCCCTGTTCCAGAGTCCAAGGAGATGCCAGGCAGTGGAACAGGAGGTCAGCAGCTCCCCTTCATTCCAGGAATCTGCATGTAAATCACATTAATCTCACCAAGGCAATTGATATTGGCTCAGAAGAACTGATGGTGAAGGTAGACTTGTCTGTTTTGTTCCTTCTGCTTAAATTAAATAAGTAAAACACAGTCATACATCATCCAAAGATCTGTACAAGGACTGCAAGCAAGAAATAGTACATGATAGATGTCACACTTACATCAACTCCAAAATAGAGAAAAACAAAATTTGTTATATGTTACGTGCACTTCCCCATTATGAGTAGCAGAGGCAGATATACCAGAGTGGTATTAGGGGTCTTCAGAGTTTCATCATAAATATACAGCTGGTGTGATCGCTTATAGGAGAGCCAGGTAAGAGAATTCAGTCTGTGTGTCTGACATTAGAAGTCATATTAATAATGCAATATGCTCTCTGATAACTTTACACTATTAGTTGAATTATGTTGTTACTCAATAACTAATATCTACGATTTATTTAGAGACTACTCTGAGGCAGTGTCTCTTAATAATTTATCTAAGTCGATCCATACAGCAATACTATTATTTTTGCCATTTTAATGTTTGATGAGGAACCAAAGCTCAGAAATATTAAGTATCTGGCCCAAGGCCACAATAGTAGATGACAGAGCAGGAAATTAAGCATCTCTGTGTGTTTCTAAAGTCCATGATCTATCAATTAGAACGTGATGATCACTCTAAATAATTTTGATTCTTCTGGAGCTGATAGGTAAGTATGTCTTCCTCACACATCTCTTAGATGATTCACCTTCACAGTCTTTGTTCTTTAGTTCTTTCTTATTATTTCTTTACCATCATAATGCAGATCTGAAGCTGGCACTTTGGATAAATCGAACAGGAGTAGAAATCTTCCACTACAAAAATAGCTGTTAGGAACCTCAGCCTGTTAAAAGCAGAATATTTAGTAAATTCCTCACTTACCTTGAGTCAAATGGACTGAGTAATATTTCAGACTAACTTAAAGGAAAAGCAAATACTGGTTATTTTGGCAAGATGGAGGATAAAATGTGCATTCTTCTTGAAACCCATTTGGGATTTATGATCCTTTGACTTTTGGACCAAGTGACAGTGTAAATGTGAACAAACCAATCCCTCTTAGGGCCTATTTTCATCATCTGTTAAAAAACCAAACCAAACCGGATGCTGTACAGGAAGTTCAAAAAACATCCTTGCAGCTCTATTATCTATGATTTATTTAGAAAGACCTAAATCTGGAGAATGACCATCACCTGGAGCTCTTAAAGTTGAAAAAGAAAAATCATAAATGTGCTCCGGAGTGTGGTTCAAAAGGCAGTTGGAAATGGAAAATTCCTGTACTAATGGGTGGCCATATATTCAGTTTTTAAAACTATCTTTAAGAACAGAGTCATCTCGTAAAAGAAAAGGTGCCCCTGTGTGTGTGCCTGTGGACTCACATTCCCGTGGGTGCACACATGTATGAGTGTATAATCCCAATGTATGGGACAGGTATAGCAGAAATAGGTGTGGGGCTAGAGCTGTGGATGTGGAAAGGATCTAGGAATTCCATACTCTGGACTTCCCCCTATATCTCTGCAACAAGAAATTCTGCAAAACCCCAGGTCTCTGAAGACCACAGCTTAAAAACCACTTCAATAGCAAATTATTCCAATGGGAGACAGGGGTGGGCTGGGGGAAGTAGGCATCTAAGGAAATAGAAATACATGAAGCTCCCCGGGGAGCAATCTGTAAGTTTAGGTTATAAAAAAAAAAATGAAAGAAATGAATAGAGTGATTAAAAAGAAATCAAGGAGAAATAGAGACAAGTGATATAATACTGTAACAAGGGAGCCAAACAAAGTGCATCAGACTAAAGACAACAAAACTGACTTTATATACAGGGCTCAGAGTGAGACTGAAAAGGAAGAACTCACTGCTGCTGGGGGATGGACACTTTGAAGGAATGCTGTGGTTGTTCAGAAGGAGAGAGGTTACTTTCAAGTGTGGCAAATCTGTGATGAGAATCAGAATAAAGCCAAGCACTCTCGGGTAGAAAAGGCACTGAAAAGTAGCCATAGACAATGGAACCTTTTTGAAGAGCTATGAAGAGTTTATGAGATTTGCCTTTGCAAAGATTTAGGGAAAGGACAAAAGCTGTGCCAGACAGAGGAAAAGGCCGCCAAACCAAAGCATGGAAGAAAAAGAAGATAATAAGTGTCTGGGAATAGCATGTTTTTTGGAAGCAAAGGCTGAAAAGTAGTGGAAGGTCCATTTATTCATTCAATGGTTAATTACTGAACTATGTGTTCTACATGTTGGGGCTGTTAGTCAATAGAATAGGCAAAACCCTTTGAAATCATTCTAAGAGGTGACAGATATTATGCAAGACACTACACAAGATAAAAATACAGATTATAGTCAAAATATATAAAAAGAAAAAAGAACTAAAAAGTAGAAACATGAAACATTGGGGTGAGAGTTGAATGGGAATCACTGAATGAGAGTTGAATGAGCTGAATGAGAAGGTGAATTTTGAATCAAAACCTGAAATAGTCACATTGGATGTGTGAGTGAAAAGAATCATCATTATCAGAGAAAAAAAAAGAAACCCATCTTTGCCAAGGATCTAAAGAGGGAGCAATCCAGGAAGAGGAGGGTAAGGTGGTTGGACAGTGAGTGAAGGGGAACTTGGTATCAGATGAGGGGAACAAGGTAACCAGGGACCAATTCATGTAAGCTTATGGAAGATAGTAAGTGTATTGATTTTTACTCTAAGACAGTTAAGAAGCCATTGGAGGGTTTTAACCAGAAGGGGAGTTTGATTCAGTCTGTATTTTCAAATGATAAATCTGTCTAAGGTGTTGAGAGAAGATAGCAGGAGACAAGAACAGAAACAGGAAGATTAGTTAGGAGACTAGACCAATAATCCAAAAGAGAGAAGATGGTGAATGGGCCAAGATGATGGTGGGGGAAGAAGTGGTCAGATTCTGGATATATGTTGAAGGGGAGATGTGCAAAGGAAAGGTAGAAGATATGACTTCTAGGTTTTTAGCCTTAGCAACTAAAAGAAAGATGAACAAGTGATGTGGGAAGACTGAGAGAGGAATTACTTTTTGTTTCATGTTGTTAGGTATTTTGACAGGAAAATACCAGGAAATCAATTTCAGATGTATTAATTTTTTTTCACTTTGAGTTAATTTAATCAATCATTTGCATCTCTTTTTAAATCTTTCCAGCATCTCACAATTGTCCATATCAAATAGTGACAAAATTAAAGACTCTTTTGTCTATTTTGCTTCCACTTTTCCATGCAAGTATTTGTGTGTGTGGCATATGTGAGTACACTCACACAATCACATACACACTCACTTATGTCCACACAAACACATACTCAAATGTGCCACAAACATTCCCTTATACCTCCACACACGTGTTCACATACACACTCCATGTGCTCTTACACACATAGGTGTTCACACACTCACATACACCCACAAGGACATATTAATTTTTATATGAATATGAAACATCAAGTGGAGGTGTTAATCGGGCCATTAGATATATTACACTGAAGTTTAGGGGAGAGGTCTAAACTTGAGATGTAAACACAATATGAATGGCAATGTAAAACTATGAAACTGGGCTTCTCTGGTGGCGCAGTGGTTGAGAGTCCACCTGCCGATGCAGGGGATGTGGGTTCGTGCCCTGGTCCGGGAAGATCCCACATGCCGCGGAGCGGCTGGGCCCGTGAGCCATGGCCGCTGAGCCTGCGTGTCTGGAGCTTGTGCTCCACAATGGGAGAGGCCACAACAGTGAGAGGCCCGCATACCACACACACAAAAAAAAACCCCAAAAAAACCCCCAAAAACCACCATGAAACTGTATAAAACCATCTAAGGATTCAGCATAGGTGGAGAAGAAAAGAGGGAAAAGGACTCAGCCCTGGAGCTCCTCAACAGCTAGAAGCTGGAGACATAAAGAAACACCAGTGAAAAAAAAGAGACCAGAAACATGGAAGAAAAATCAGGATAGTGTAAAATCCAAGAGAAGAAGGTGTCCCAGGAAGGAGAAAGTAGTCAACTACATCCAATGCTTTTGAGAGATCAAGTTAAAAGAATATCAAAAAAAAAAAACCATGCAGAAGATGGCAGAGTAGAAGGACATGTGCTCACTCTCTCTTGCGAGAGCACCGGAATCACAACTAACTGCTGAACAATCATCAAAGGGAAGACACTGGAACTAACCCAAAAAAGATACCCCACATCCAAAGACAAAGGAGAAGCTGCAGTGAGACAGTAGGAGCGGCACAATCACAATAAAATAAAATCCCATAATGGCTGGGTGGGTAACTCACAAACTGGAGAGCACTTATATCATAGAAGTCCACACACTGGAGTGAAGGTTCTGAGCCCCACGTCAGGTTTCCCAACCTGGGGGCCCAGCAACGGGAGGAGGAATTCCTAGAGAATCAGACTTTGAAGGCTAGAGGGATTTGATGCAGGACTTCGACAGGACTGTGGGAAACAGAGACTCCACTCTTGGAGGGCACACACAAAGTAGTGTGTGCATGGGACGCAGGGGAAGGAGCAGTGACCCCGTAGGAGACTGAACCAGACCTACCTGCTAGTGTTGGAGGGTCTCCTGCAGAGGTGAGGGCGGCTGTGGCTCACTGTGGGGACAAGGACACTGGCAGCAGAAGTTCTGGAAAGTACTCCTTGGCATGAGACCTCCCAGAGTCTGTCATTAGCCCCACCAAAGAGCCGGGTAGGCTGCAGTGCTGGGTCACATCAGGCCAAACAACCAACAGGGAGGGAACCCAGCCCCACGCATCAGCAGACAAGAGGATTAAAGCTTTACTGAGCTCTGCCCACCAGAGCAACACCCAGCTCTACCCACCACCAGTCCCTCCCATCCTGAAGCTTGCACAAGCCTCTTAGATAGCCTCATCCATCAGAGGGCAGACAGCAGAAGCAAGAAGAACTACAATCCTGCAGCCTCTGGAAGGAAAACCACATTCACAGAAAGATAGACAAAATGAAAAGGCAGAGGACTATATACCAGATGAAGAAACAAGATAAAACCCCAGAAACAAAACCAAATGAAGTGGAGATAGGCAACCTTCCAGAAAAAGAATTCAGAATAATGAGAGTGAAGATGATCCAGGACCTCAGATAAAACAATGGAGGCAAAGATCAAGAAGATGCTAGAAATGTTTAAGAAAGACCTAGAAGAGTTAAATTGCAAACACCTAGAAGAATAAAAGAACAAACGAACAGAGATGAACAATACAATAACTGAAATGAAAAATATACTAGAAGGAATCAATAGCAGAATAACTGAGGCAGAAGAACGGATAAGTGACCTGGAAGACAGAATGGTGGAATTCACTGCTGCAGAACAGAATAAAGAAGAAGGAATGAAAAGAAATGAAGACAACTTAAGAGACCTCTGGGACAACATTAAATGCAACAACATTCGCCTTATAGGGGTCCCAGAAGGAGAAGAGAGAGAAAAAGGACCTGAGAAAATATTTGAAGAGATTATAGTCGAAAACTTCCCTAACATGGGAAAGGAACTAGCCACCCAAGTCCAGGAAGCACAGAGAGTTCCATACAGGATAAACCCAAGGAGAAACACGCCGAGACACATAGTAATTGAATTGACAAAAATTAAAGACAACGAAAAATTATTGTAAGCAGCAAGGGAAAAACGACAAATAACATACAAGGGAACTCCCATAAGGTTAACAGCTGATTTCTCAGCAGAAACTCTACAAGCCGGAAGGGAGTGGCATGATATACTTAAAGTGATGAAAGGGAAGAACCTACAACCAAGATTACTCTACCAAGACACAGGCTTGCTGAATGGATACAAAAACAAGACCCATATATATGCTGTCTACAAGAGACCCGCTTCAGACCTAGGGACACAAACAGACTGAAAGTGAGGAGATGGAAAAAGATATTCCATGCAAATGGAAATCAGCAGAAAGCTGGAGTAGCAATACTCATATCAGATAAAATAGACTTTAAAATAAAGAATGTACAAGAGACAAGGAAGGACACTATATAGAGATCAAGGGATCAATCCAAGAAGAAGATATAACAATTATAAGTATATATGCACCCAACAGAGGAGCACATCAATACATAAGGCAACTGCTAACAGCTATAAAAGAGGAAATCGACAGTAACACAGTAATAGTGGGGGACGTGAACACCTCACTTACACCAATGCACAGATCATCCAAACAGAAAATTAACAAGGAAACACAAGTTTTAAATGACACAATAGACCAGATAGATTTAATTGCTATTTATAGGACATTTCATCCAAAAACAGCAGATTACACTTTCTTCTCAAGTGCACACAGAATATTTTCCAGGATAGATCACATGTTGGGTCACAAATCAAGCCTTGATAAATTTAAGAAAATTGAAATCACATCAAGCATCTTTTCTGAACACAACACTATGAGATTGGAAATCAATTATAGGGTAAAAAAACGTTAAAACACAAACACATGGAGGCTAAACAATACATTATTAGATAACCAAGAGATCACTGAAGAAATCAAAGAGGAAATCAAAAAATACTTAGAAACAAATGACAATGAAAACAAAACCTATGGGAAGCAGCAAAAGTAGTTTTAAGAGGGAAGTTTAGAGCAATACAATCCTACCTCAAGAAACAAGAAAAATCTCAAATAAACAATCTAACCTTACACCTAAAGAAACTAGAGAAAGAAGAGCAAAAAAACCCC
>NC_041233.1:93663625-93664704 GCF_002837175.3 Physeter macrocephalus
TGAAATTGAAACTGTGATTAAAAATCTTCCAACAAACAAAATCCAGGACCAGATGGCTTCACAGGTGAGTTCTATCAAACATTTAGAGAAGAGCTAACACCCATCCTTCTCAAACTCTTCCAAAAAATTGCAGAGGAAGGAACACTCCCAAACTCATTCTATGAGGACACCATCACCCTGATACCAAAACCGGACAAAGATACTGCAAAAGAAGATAAAATTACAGACCAGTATCACTGATGAATATAGAGGCAATAATCCTCAACAAAATACTAGCAAACAGAGTCCAACAACACATTAAAAGGATCATACACCATGATCAAGTGGGATTTATCCCAGGGATGGAAGGATTCTTCAATATATGCAAATCTACCAATGTGATACACCATAGTAACAAATAGAAGAATAAAAACCATATGATCATCTCAATAGATGCAGAAAAAGCTTTTGACAAAATTCAACACCTATTTATGATAAAAACTCCCCAGAAAGTGTGCATAGAGGGAACCTACCTCAACATAATAAAGGCCATATATGACAAACCCACAGCAAACACTATTCTCAATGGTGAAAAACTGAAAGCATTTCCTCTAAGATCAGGAACAAGACAAGGATGTCCACTCTTGCCACTATTATTCAACATAGTTTTGGAAATCCTAGCCACAACAATCAGAGAAGAAAGAAATAAAAGGACTACAAATTGGAAAAGAAGTAAAACTGTCACTGTTTGCAGATGACATGATACTATACATAGAGAATCCTAAAGATGCTACCAGAAAACTACTAGAGCTAATCATTGAGTTTGATAAAGTTGCAGGATACAAAATTAATGCACGGAAATCTCTTGCATTCCTAAACACTCACAACATAAGATCAAAAAGAGAAATTAAGGAAACAATCCCATTCATCATTGCAACAAAAATAATAAAATACCTAGGAATTAACCTACCTAAGGAGGTAAAAGACCTGTACTCAGAAAACTATAAGACACTGATGAAAGAAATCAAAGATGACACAAACAGATGGAGAGATATACCATGTTCTTGGATTGGAAGAATCAATATTGTGAAAATGACTAT
>NC_041233.1:93664863-93697889 GCF_002837175.3 Physeter macrocephalus
AAAAAATCTTAAAATTTGTATGGAGACACAAAAGACCCCGAATAGCCAAAGCAGTACTGAGGGAAAAAAACGGAACTGGAGGAATCAGACTCCCTGACTTCAGACTATACTACAAAGCTACAGTAATCAAGACAATATGGTACTGGCACAAAAACAGAAATATAGATCAATGGAATAGGATAGAAAACCCAGAGATATACCCACACAACTATTGTAAACTAATCTATGACAAATGAGGCAAGGGTATAGGATATACAATAGAGAAAAGATAGTCTCTTCAATAAGTGATGCTGGGAAAATTGGACAGCTACATGTCAAAGAATGAAATTAGAACCCTCTCTAACACTGTACACAAAAGTAAACTCAAAATGGATTAGAGACCTAAATGTAAGGCCAGAGACTATAAAACTCTTAGAGGAAAACTTAGGAAGAACACTCTGACATAAATCACAGCAGATCTTTTTTGATCCACCTCCTAGAGTAATGGAAATAAAAACAAAAATAAACAAAAATAGAATTACCATATGACCCAGCAATCCCACTACTGGACATATACCCAGAGAATACCATAATTCAAAAAGACACATGCACCCCAAAGTTCATTGCAGCACTATTTACGATAGCCAGGTCATGGAAGCAACCTAAATGCCCATCGACAGACGGATGGATAAAGAAGAAGTGGTACATATATACAGTGGAATATTACTCAGCCATAAAAAGGAACGAAATTGGGTCATTTGTAGAGACGTGGATGGATCTAGAGACTGCCATACAGCGTGAAGTAAGTCAGAAAGAGAAAAACAAATATCGTATATTAATGCATATATGTGGAACCTAGAAAAATGGTACAAATATACCAGTTTGCAGGGCAGAATTAGAGACACAGATATAGAGAACAAACGTATGGACATCAAGCGGGGAAAGTGGTGGTGGGGGGGTGGTGGTGGGATGAATTGGGAGATTGGGATTGACATGTAGACACTAATATGTATAAAATAGATAACTAATAAGAACCTGCTGTATAAAAAAATTAAATTTAATTCAAAAATTAATTTAAAAAAAGACCATGGGCATCTAGCAATGCCAAATTTGGTGACACGGTTAGGGCAGAACCTGACTGGGGTGTGTTCAAGAGAAAAATAGAGACGGTGAGTGAAGTCTCTTTTTAAGAGGGTCTAGAAGGAAAAGAAGTAATGGAGAAGTTGCTGTAAGAAGAAGTGGGATCCACTTATAATTTTCCTTTCTTTGACATTTTTTAAGGTGAAAAAATATGTTTGTGTGGTGATGAGAATCCTCCAGTCAAAGTAACTGGAAGGAGAAGATAAAACCAGGTTGAGAGGTTATTATGTATTAGGCTGATAAATTTGAGTCTTGTCTCATAAGCAACGAGGATGCACTGAAGTCAGTAGGCATGCATGTTCAAAACTGATACAAAATTGATATTGTTAAAAAGCAGGTCAGTGGTTATTGTGACTTCAGTTAGGTTCAAAGTAGAAGACATGCAGAGATGGAAGGTGATTCAAATGATGTTACAAAACAGAATCTAGCATACATAACAACCAATAATATTATGGAGTGGAGGGAAAAAGAGTGAAAAGTTCGGGTAACGCATAAACTTTCATTGATAGGTGATTAAGAGAATAATGGTAGTATTCATTGAAACCGGGAAATTGGGGAAGGGTGGGGTGTGGACCAGGTTAACTAGTTGAGATAAGCAAGTATTACCACGTTCACAGGACATCTGTATGGAACATTCTAACAGGCAGTGGAAAATAATCACTGTGTTGAAGAGAATTAACTTAGGAAAACTCTTGGGCTGTCCTGAATGTTTAAAAATCATAAAAGTTAGTAAACCAAATTAAAATAAAAATATAGCCAATGCTTTTGGGCCCATTTCCCTTTAATGTGATTTTGAAGGCAATGTGTGATGAGCATGATCACACAGTTATGCAAGAATCCTTTAATACTTTCTTAACAAGCTAAGTCATTATACAAGAAATAAAATAATACTTAACATCCTATATTATCATTTGAGAAGTACAAAGTAATATCACTAACTGGAAATGTAGGAGAAGTTATACCTTGACATTTTGATTCCAGAAGATACCGTTAGTTTTTTGGTGTCTGAGATAAGAAGAAACCCTCATCAGAAATGAGAGTAACCAACAGTACCCTTGAGAATTCTCAAATAACAGGTATAAATAATCACTGCCCAAGTCTATTACTCCAACTTGCCTTCACCTCAATCCTAGTGTCTACACCTGCACCTGACCTATGGTTCTTCTCTACCATTAATACCATTTTGCCCACACTTCGGTGTCAATTCTTAGTTTTCTGATACTTACCTTTCCAAATGTCCTAACCATCACCCCAGCTTTACACTTAGCCCTTCAGTCCTGTTCTCAGCCCTGACTATCTCCTTCTCTCTACCCCAACTTCTTTTCATTAAGTCTTTCCCGGTCCAGTACTGAAAGCATGTTTCATTGCTTAATGGGATGAGAAAAGCTTCTAGTTCAGTTATCAGCTACCATGATAGTCTCAAGGTACAAGAACAGAGGAGTTATGCCCATTGCATCCCAAAGCATGGGCAGATAAGAAGGGAAAAAAAGGAGTAGAAGAAAAAGGTGGAGAGAAGAAAAGAAAAAAGGAATAGCACACACACAGAAGCAGAAAGAGAGGCTACATTTATCCTGGCCTGGATATTTATGCCATAGATCAGAGGTCAGATGTCATAATATTCCAAATGCCAATGCAAGGACTGCTGGCAATCCATAATTAATTTTTTCAAATGTGTGTGACATGAGAAAGTAAGATCAATTTAATATATTTTTCATAATTCAGGTTTGTTCAATTTATAACTCTGTCATTTATTCTGAGAATATATCCTTCCTATGTTTTGTATTAAAATGCTCCATTAGGGGCTTCCCTGGTGGCGCAGTGGTTGGGAGTCCGCCTGCCGATGCAGGGCATGCGGGTTCGTGCCCCGGTCCGGGGGGATCCCGCGTGCCGCGGAGCGGCTGAGCCCGTGGGCCGTGGCCGCTGAGCCTGCGCGTCCGGAGCCTGTGCTCCGCAAGGGGAGAGGCCACGGCAGTGAGAGGCCCGCGTACCACAAAAAAAAAAATAAATAAAAAGTAAAATAAAATAAAATGCTCCATTAAAAGTGATAAAACCAAATGACGCTATTTATTTTTAATTCCTGGCAAAATTAAAAGTGGACAATTATGTGAATGAGTGTGCTTGTGTGTATAGTATGTGTAGTTTATATATCATTTACTCTTAAAAAAATCCCCCAATCTGGCAACTACTGTCTAACTTACTTCTGTATCAATATATCTCAACATGCAAGTTAGGCAGAGGTGTCTTTGAGTCAATAAAAGAACTCATCAATATAGCTTCATTATATATATACACTTCAATGAGTTTAGTTAGCAGCTATTGTTATCTTTACTTAAGTGGCCGAATGAAGCAGAAATAAAGTAAGTTATATCTTGAAGAGGTAAAGAATAAAGAATGTAAAGCATCATAAGAGCCATCATCACCTCAGCTGCTCTAACATCAGTAAGTTTGCGTACCAGCCTGGCTGGTAATCCTGAACCTCATGGAGGAATGGTTTCATATGAATTTAGGCAGTTCCCTATATTTTTCTTTTCTTATTTCTATGGATGTTCCTGTTTAGATTGGTAAGTGCCTTCATCTTATTTGGACTGAACTTAAATGTTTCCTAGTGTTGAAACAGTTCTGGCTTGATTGTCTCTTGTGTATAATTCTCCCCATTTTTTTTTTTTTTTTTCTCTTGTCTCTACTTCCCTTGCTAGGCAGGAGTTTCTAGGGAGCTGAATTGTGTTTGCCTATGCGTGAATGACCCCAGTTAACATATCAGAGGACCTCCTAATGTTCTCTCATTTTCTTCTGGTGTCTCTTAGTCATTTATTCTGCGTGACCTTTGGTATAACTTCCCTCCCCTGCTCTAGTCTTATCCAAGAAGTTAGCAGCGCCAGCTCTCCAAGTGTCAGCCTACAGTTCAATAATGTGGATCAACTTCTATTCCAGCTCAATCTTCTTCGCCTGTATAAATACAAATGAAAAAGAATTGCATCCACCTCTCCTTAACATGCTCACTTCTGACCTTTCACATTTTCACAAGTCAACATTTGCAAAGACAATAGTATGAAAGGAAAAAAAAAATAGGAGGGAAGAGAGAAAGTATAACCTAGCATTTTCACTTTGCGGGAGAAGTATATTTACTTACAGCAACAGCTGACCTTTGTCAAGAAGGACATCTTCAGGCAGGTGGTGTTCCTGTTAATCATGAATTATCATTCTACTCCTAGCTTCCGGGCCTTCTCTCCTCACAAATATGAAGATAACGCAGTAACACAGGGGCACGCCAAACTCTCTTAGAATCATCGAATGCTAGTGCTGAAAAAGCATTTAGGGTCGGTCGTCCTGTGCGCAAAGTTATTCATTTCAATAACAAACACGACTTGAGAACCTTTATGTGTGCGTGCGTTTGAGGGGATCTGCCAGGCAATGTGCTAGGTGATGGGAATATACAGATGAAAAGAACAGTTTCTGTCCTCGTGAGTAAATAAATACTATCCTGAGAGGTTAAGTGACTTAGCAGAGGTTATGTGTTTAGAGGCTGTACTATGAGAGAGCCTGATTCCTAGTATTATACCCTCATCCTCTTTCTTCAAGGCATATTTATTTACCCTTCCAACTCCAAGGCGATTAATAACATCTTCCCTCATGCTCCTACTAAATTATCCTTGTGTCGCCCTTCTTCATCTTTTGCCCACCACTGGCCAGTAGAGTGCCTTGAACATGGCACATGTATATTTCTTGTTAAATTTGTGTAAGTTTCTCCTGGGGGTAGACACAACCATAGCCTGTGTTGATGGAATTGTGTGTGTGGCAACAGTGGAGATAGAGAAAATATGTAATTGTGGAGGATTGGGCTACTGCTCCCAGTGATTGCATGGTTCAGTGATTTGGAGGTTGAAAAAGGTTTAAACTGAATCATGTACACACCGATAAAGAACAGCCTTCTCAAACTTGCTTGATCCTTGTCTGCCTTGTGACTTTCAACCAACTGAGAACCTGAGAACTAATAATTTGCATCGCTTCTCAAACCATATAGGAAAGTAAATAATGCTTGAGAAGCATTGTTTTCTTGGCTTGCAGATGATAATACATTTTCCCATACCATTCACGTCACTGATAGACAAAAAGAATTGCTAGGCCCCTTATTATAAACGTATATAAGGTTTCATATACGTGTACTTATGGAACGTTAAAGTGTTGCAAAAACACCTGGCCAAAGATAATCAGAAATTATCTAGAACAGGAACATGGATAATTCTGATATATAAAAATTTCATTTAACTTTTAAGTTTTGCATCAGAAAGAGTTTTGTGAAAGTATAATAAATGATTTTATTTTCTGTAAATGAGACTATTACAGCTTAAAGAGTTTGTCAGGATATTCATCACAAATCAAACTAGTTTTCAGGGAGAAGAGCTGGTGATGAAAACAGAACAGTAACTTACTTAAAAAAAACACAAAAAACAGTTTCAAAGTTTTCTATAGAAAATAAATCAGATTAGAAGTGAAACCCTCAGAAAGATATATTCAAAACTGAAACCAATTCTTTATGCTTATTGTGGTTGTTAAAATAAGTAGAAACAAGGTGTAATAGAATTTTGCTGTTTTGAGCCACCTGAGATTTATTTGTCCTTTTTTAAAATTGTATAGTATCCCACTCAATTTAAATCTCCAGCCTTCCCTCATGAAGTCTATGCACTTCAAGACTAAGTAACTTTGATATTTTCACTTCCTGGTTCAGAGGTATTCATACAACCTAAGTTGGTTCAATGTGATGGAAACATAGGTCTTCTTTGGAAATAGTCTCTCTTCCCTGCAGGATACAGTGAGAGAGCATGTTCCTATGTAGCCATTTTAAGAAAACCACAGGGAAAAGCTGAGGAGGGGGGTATCAACTTCTGGGAGCAAAACTAATACTGGAGAAAGACAAACCAAGTCTTGGTGAGTCTGTGAAGAAACCACATTAAGATTCTCATAAAATCAGACCTAACCCTTCAGTGTTTAGGTATAGATGAGTCCAAAACTATATCTTGATTGTTTAAATCAAACTGAGGTTTATTTTTTGCTTCTTGACAAAGGATTATTACTAATACTTAGGGTCACCACAGCCCCAAATCAGGCCCTTGGCATGTTTAAAACTCAGTTGTTTTTTAAAACATTTTTATGGGAATATAGTTGATTTACAATGTTGTGTTAATTTCAGGTGTACAGCAAAGTGAATCAGTTACACATATACATATATCCACTCTGTTTTAGATTCTTTTCCCATACAGGTCATTACAGAGTATTGAGTAGAGTTCCCTGTGCTATACAGTAGGTCCTTACTAGTTATTTTACATATAGTAGTGTGTATAGGTCAATCCCAATCTCCCAATTTATCCCTCGCCCCCCTTTCCCCCCCTGTAGCCATAAGTTTGTTTTTTACATAATCGTAAGTTTGTGGTTCTATTTCTGTAAAACTCAGTTTTATCCTTGTACCTAGAACTAATCAAATCCTTGGAGAATTTTAAATTAAAGTTACAATGAATAGTTTTCCGATCATAGATTATCAAAAGAAGTAGGTTTCTGCCCCTCCGGTGATTCCATTTTCTCCCCGTCCGGTCCCTGGGTAGTCTGCGTGGACCCAGTGGCTCTGGTGCCCGAGCTGGGTGAGAAGTGAGCGTGGGCTGCGTCTCCCCCTGGGTGAGCTGGGAGCCACTGCCTTGGCGGAAGGTAGGGATGAAAATGGAGAGGCTGGAGCCAAGGCCACGTGCCAGCCAGGGCTTCTCCTAGGCTCAGAGGCAGTTACCACGCTATCTGGCGTGGAGTTGGGGCTGAGAGGTTGGAGCCGAAACCCTGAGGGAGTTGGGTTTCTCCTTGGGCGTGACGGCAGTTTCCGCCTTTGGTTGGGGGGCTATGGCTGCACTTCTGGGTGCTGGTTTCACTTTTCCCCACGTATGCACTCCTGTTAGAGGCTGGGTCGGCGCTGGAGTGACTGCAGCTGCCCTGCTAAGCTGGTCTCGCTCCCCACGTGTGCGCGGGGGACGTGGGTGCCGGCAATGACTGGTCAGATGCCGGGCCCGGGTCTAGCCGCCCTGTTGCCTCTACGTGTATGTGATCTCCTTGGCAACAAAAGCCTGGGCGTTTTTCTTCATTAAACATTTTTTCCCCCTTAAAGCATCTTTACAGGTTAATTTTAGAATGCATTACTTTTCTGGAAACAATTTCACTCATCACATGACTTTTTAAAAATAATTTAATTTTCTGAACATATTTTTAACTAATGCTGGGGCTACTTCGCTGATAGGTCCATGTGCAGACCATGCTTATCCACTGAATTTTAAAAATGTTTTGTGTACTCAGTTTATAGGCAGTAGATATCTTGTCGGGCATATAGCTTTGTGAATAGGAACTGTTATTTTTGTGGGCAGAACTGGAGTCAAGCCCTACCCCGCATATATTATTTCAACTGTTTATGTCTTAGTTTTTTCACTGGTAAATTATCAGTAATAAAAAACAGTTACCTTATAGTCCTCCTAGGAAGACGAAATGAAATAAGGCATTCAAAGTGCTTAGCACAGCTTTCAATACATGGTAAACGTTCAAATGTTAAATTTTCACTATTAGTTTCACTGTCATTCCTGATTTTTTTTTTTTTTTTTTTTTTTTTTGCGGTACGCTGGCCTCTCACTGTTGTGGCCTCTCGCGTTGCGGAGCACAGGCTCCGGACGCGCAGGCTCAGCGACCATGGCTCACGGGCCCAGCCGCTCCGCGGCCATGTGGGATCTTCCAGGACCGGGGAACGAACCCGCGTCCCCTGCCTCGGCAGGTGGACTCTCAACCACTGCGCCACCAGGGAAGCCCCGTTCCTGATTATTATGCATCGATACTTAATCAGAAATTCTTGATGAAAAAAGTATGCTGTTTCAATATAATTATTTATATTCTATGAAGCAAAGCATTTATTCTAATATAAATGAACTAAACATACAGCCATAGCAACAACCCACGATAAAAACTGAATGTAACAATTGTGCTCCTACAGATTCTATAACCAAAAATACTTCTTTAAACCAAACTTCTAAATTGGACTGATAATCATTCTTAGA
The DNA here is from genome assembly GCF_002837175.3 of Physeter macrocephalus. Taxonomy (NCBI): domain Eukaryota; kingdom Metazoa; phylum Chordata; class Mammalia; order Artiodactyla; family Physeteridae; genus Physeter; species Physeter macrocephalus. The sequence continues at coordinate 93,673,056 of NC_041233.1, forward strand.
GGCATTAGAAATATCGTTGGTTTCTGTTTCTGGATATAAAAAGCAACCAAAAGCAATGATGAAAAACAATATTGAAAGTGACTGTTTTTCATGCATGTGTGCTTTTTTTTTTTTTTTCAAAAGTCTTCCTTATAAAGAAAAGGCAGCATTGGAACATAGTGGTTAAGAGTGAGGACTCTGACACCAAGTGCCTGGATTCAGATCCACGTCCTGCAGCTTTTCATGTATGTGATCTTAGACAATTTCTTCACTTCTCTGTATCCTAGTTCTTTCATCTATACAATGGAGAAAATATGAGCATCTATAACATCAGAATATTATGAAACTTAAATGAGTTATTCCTTCAAGAAATTCACAATAAGCCCAACACATATTGAATATCATTAATTATTATTAACTTTCCCAACAATTCTTTTAAATACCCAAGGCAAATATAATTTTCATTTTATAGAAAAAGAAACTGACTTTAGAGCCACTTTTTTGACCAAAATTGTAGTACTTGTTTTGTGATGGTGCAGGGGTTACAGTACAAACCTTCAAACTCCTAAACTGGTAATATTAATGCAGTAATATATTGTCTTTCCCACTCATGCAAAAAAAAAAATAGTACAAAGAACAGAACTAATGGGCAGATAACTTGTTCAGGATTCACCACCATGTATGATTGTTAAAATAAGGACTTTCATACCAGCTGATAAATACCCACTGCCCTGAGCTTCCCAGGTGCCCTTTCCCAACCCCACCCGCCATCAGTGCCTGCGCTGATCTAGTCCTTTCCTCCAGAAGCCCTGAACCTTTCTCAGTTAGCAACTGAAAGATTAATGTCTACTACAGGAGCCTTTGGATGCTGTTTGCTGCCTCCTTGGTTCTGATTATTTAGTGCAAGTGCAGTTCCTGTTTTAAATATTTTAAAAATCATCAGTGGGTGCTAAAGACCTCACAGGAATGTTATGAGGACCAAAGGAAGTTACGTTTATGATGAGGATGATAAACTAGAAGATGCAGGGGATAAAGATGAGCTCTCTTGATCTATTCTAGGCACGTTCCTATGACACAAGTCTGAGCATCCTTGAAGGGTGTCCTAGTGTTAACTCATCTCTCTATATTATAATACCAGTTAGGATATTTTTAGAGATCATCAAAAGTTATCAATGAACTTGAAGTCAACCAAAAATAAAAAAATTCTTGTCAACATTATGTCTATCTATCTAGTCAATTTCATTTCCTGACAAAGTGTCCAGAAAAAGGCAACCTGGAATTAATAATTAAATCCATTAATTCTATGGATTTGGTTTTGAGGACAGTTACCTCTCCTCAGGAATCGTAATGTGAAATTATCTGAGTTAAATTTCTAGACAATTTTCTTGGTAGATAGAAATATTTTTCTTTGAAGAAACAGCATTCTATATATAGTAAAATGATCTTTTTCTTTTTCCAAAGCTCCAAATTTTGTTCAGTTATTTATATTTCTAATTTCATTTTCCATTTTAACATGTTTAACCACATGACATCTTTGCCTCACTAGAGAATGGAGTGAAACATAGAAAAATATAGTATAGTAATATGGGAAAATGCACGTTTCTTGAAACTAAGAAAATAGGTCATTTAAAATGTAATTCGGTCTGCAGTATACTGGGGGCACTTGGACGTTAGCTGTAATGTGTGCACTGCAGTTCGTCCATACCCATTACAGTTTATTTAAATCGAACCACATTGCCTTAAAAATAATTATTCTTCTGCTTTAGAAAGAAAACAACATAAACACTTTGGAAACTGTGTCTTTTGTCTTAATTTTAAAGGTATTAATGGGAGAAGCTGTGCTTCAAGAAAGTGAAACAGAGCAGGACACTGTGGTCCTTCCGCCCATGTGCTCCACCTGCCTTTTGTGGAAAAACTTTAGCCAAAGAATAAGTTTAATCAGAGAAGTGAGAAAATGCAGATACAAAGGAAAACAGTCCAACAAGACTAAATAATATTAGTTTAGTCATTAAGCATAGTTAAGGACCTTTAGTTCCTTCTCAGGGGCTATAGATAATATTCTGAGCCGTATCCTGTGAGCTGTCTGATGGATACCGAAACCCCTGCCAGGTAGAGAAGTTAACTACATGATGACCAGTCTGACATAAGCTGGCACAATTCCAAGAACTGGCCTCAAGGACGTGGGAAAAAACCAACCCTGGAACTGAAGACTAACTGTACTTTAAAACAATCAAGATGACACTGGTCAGATCACTGCATGGCTAATTTCAAGATGATTGTCAGAGTTGATTGTACTGTTTCTACATGTAGCCCCCTCCCTCTGTCTATAAAAGCTCTTGCCTACTGGTTGGGGGGGATTCAGCCTTTGGACAGGAGACCACCCCCCATTGCCGGCATCAGAAATAAAGCAAACTTTCCACCAACTTACCTCTTTATTGGCTTTTGAGCTGCAAGCTTTTGAGCAGCAAGCAGCCAGACCCTCCACTAACAAAAGGATAAGAAAACAGAAAAGTGATTAAAAAGCTTGTGAAGAGTGGAGAAGAGAAACTGAATTTGAATCAAGTTACATACTTGAATGTTGCTTTTGACCACGTTCTATATCACATTTCTTCATTTTGCATAATAAAATACATTTGTTATGCTGACATGGCACTAACAACACTAGCTCAAGAGTAAATGTTATCGAGATTCTTTTTTTTTTTTTACACATAACTGATTTGTTTAAATTTATTGAATTAACTTGTTAGTTTAGTATTGTGTAGACAAAAGTTTCATGCATGGCACAGAAATGTAGACGTGATTTTCAACTTGTGTTAGTGGTGTTTGATGTCAAGCAGCAGAGGGAAAATTTTTTAAACTTGCCATTATATACACACCCAATTATCAGCCCATCACGCAGAATCTGTTTTCCTCAAGCCTAATAGGGCATGAGGAACCTATAACCAGGAACCAGCAAACATCTATTTACTCTGTCCAGAGGACTAGGCTGAAGCCCATGGAAGCTGTTTACAGTCTTTTGGGGAAATGAAGAGTGGTGCAAACAATCAGTATGCTGCCAAAAGCCCAATCCATAGTCACTGAAGGCTGCCTTAAAATGACACAATTCAAAAACGTCAGAGCAACCTCTTCAGAAGGAAAACAGGTATGACTACGTGATGTGGTCAACAGGTAAACAGAGCACAATAAACTCTAATCATATGATTTCATCTCTTCCTTTCTAGACTCATTTGAAATAGAAGCAAGAGAAAAACCACTCCCAGTGTTTGTAGATGACACCCCAATATTCACAGCTATCATGCTGCTAAATGCATGCCAGCCATCTTTAGAGGCCAGTGTATTTGCAAACTCACTTTCTTCCCGACTCTGACTTCACAGTAGGGTGTGCCATTTTCACATACAATGCAAGATTCATTGGAACTATAATTTAGAGAAGTTTCAAAATAGGGCACAGTGTCACCTGTCTCAGATAATTTCCTTTTAAAAAAGCAAATCCCATTCGTGGAGTAATTCATCCATGTTTCCTTTTCTTCTTGAGTAAATGAAAACGTTGGAAATAAAGCACATTATCTCCCCATCTGCCTCGACCCTATCAATTTTGCCACCCGCTACAATCACTTTTCACACCACCCTGCCTGAACCAGAGGGACAGCCATTAAAACACTACCACAAATTGGAAGCCAAGGCTGCTCCAGCCCACAGCTGAACTTAATAAAACCGTTAATGTCAGAGCCTGCCAGCTAGCGTCCCAGGAATGCCACTTGCTCAAAATCCTTCCATTCCAGCCATGCATGTGGCATTTCATCCTTCTCCCCGTGCAGAACCATGCCATCTGCTATGAGACACAGATATACCACATGCCAGGTGACATTTGCCTTTAAATTTATTTTTTTTTTTATTTACTGGGAAATATACTCAACAGGCAGAGAGCAAGAAGAAATCTGTGCACTACCTAGGCCTGTTTTTCCAATCTCTTGATATTTATTATATTCTGGCTCTGCTTTTGAACGGTTTGTGAGTAATTTATGGGCAGGCAGCCTTAGAAATAATTCTTTAGATATGTAATAAAAAGCTCTGAGCCCTGGCGCTCTAATAAACCAAGGGGTAACCTGTGGAGTTGAATTTAAAAAAAGAAAAAGAGTCATTAAATCAATAATACTGAGGTCTGATAGAGCTGTGTGAAGTCAATAACATCATAAACTTTTATACTGACTTCAGCATGGGAACATGCTATTATCTGTGGCAAGTGATGGTAAAAGAATTGAGATCTGATACATTTGATCTAACAGGAAAAGAGACGGGAGGTTTTGGAGATGCATCTTGCTTTTGTCCATTTTGGATAAGGATTCAGTTCTACATGCATAGAGGGCAATGCATTTAAAGTCACTCCTAGACTGTGGTGGAGTCAAAGGAAAATATGGGAGAGTCTATTTATAAAAAAAAGAAAAAGAGAGAGAGATTAATCCTTTTCTCCATGTTCAATGCAAATTATGGCTATAAAATGTCTTTCCCTTCAGGGACCTCTGTAAAAATCTTAAGCTATGGATTTGGCGTTTTTGTATATAAAAGAGAAGTAAACTACAAGATTCATACATAGGTTCTCAGTAGCCTCTCTACGGAAGGCAACATGTTTGGTTAGGTATCAGAACCTGTCTTAAGCCAGATCAGCTACATTACGACCCACTATACTTGGTGCATACCTTAAGACTATCTTATTGATTCTTATTTGGTATAATTAGGAGTGCTGGTAGTGGGACACCTAGACAACTTTAGATTGAAGTATGCAATAAGCATGGCACTCAAGCATAAATACAATCAGAATCAATTTTCTCCATATACAATTACTTGGTCAATTGTTTAAACATACACAGATTATTTCACAGTTTACTACTCCTGGAATTGACTAATAAATAATAGGTTTATATTTAATAATTTCTTAATTATGTCATCTGTCCTTTTATTAACTATTCATTTCCTCCTTGACTTCATACATTCAAATATCCATTCACCTCACTTCACTGAAATTTGCCCTGAAGCTATCGATGACCTCCCCTGACTAAACTCCGTAATGCTGACTTTGGCAAACAGATGGATTCCTTGAAAACATCAATCTGATCATGTCAGTTCTAACAGACTCCTGCCTTCTCCTGTCCTCTGTCTCCCAGCCCTGACAAAATACTTAAACGCTGATGTCTCAGGATTTTTGCCTCTGGTCCAGCCCACCTCACACCAGAGTATCTTCTGCTCAATGCTCCAGCTTTCCTGTATTTCTCTTGTATTTGTCACGGTCGTTCCACCTTTGCACATGTGATTCCTTTTCTGAATGCTCTTCCTTTTCTCCTCTCAACAAGATGTTGTCATGGTACCTGTTACTCCTCAGTTGTAGCATTTATTGCCACTTCAGATTTATGCTAATTCTTTGGTTATTGAGGAAACGTTCTTCTGGACTAGTTTGCACACTTCCTGAAGCCATGAGAAACATATATTGCGCCAACCGTTGAATCTCTAGCATCTAGCACTCCACTTGGTACATAGTAAACACGTAACAGAAATGTGCTCCATGAATGAATGGAGAAGTTTCATTTCTGCTATGCTCCTTTCTGACCCTCATTCCACTCCTGTTCACTAAGTGCAAGGAAGTTAAGAGAATGAACTTGAGATCAGGATGAAGAAAATTAGCTTTTGATTCAATCATAAAATGTATATTATGCCTTTTCCTAAACAAGTTTAACAAGACAGTTGTCACTCTACTCAAAGAATGTATGTTCTAACATGATGAAATGCAAAAGAACAAATAAAGAAAAAATAAGGTAAACAAAATTACGGATTGTGAAAAGTGCTAAAAAGGAAATACATAAGAGAATGAGATAAAGAAGACCAGGTTTGTTCTTGGGGTGGAAGCCTCTCTGAGAAGAGCAAGGTGAGACACCCAGGAGGAAAAGAAATGAACTGTACAGAGAATGAAGGGGGAGAACATCACAGGTGGAAAGAATAGCATATATAAATACTCTAATGTAACAATTGACCTGGCATCTTCCAGAAGTAGAAAGAAGTTTAGTAAACTAAGCATAGAGTGGCAAGATTAGATCAAAGATGGTCAGGGCTCTGCAGACTATCAGGAGGAGTTTAGATTTTATTTTAAATGCAATCATGGCTACTGTAGGGTTTTAAAAGGGCAGTGCCATCCTCTGGTTTACATATTACTTTGGCATGAAGGATGGATATGAGTGGGCAAGAGCCATTAAAAACTGGCCAACTAGAAGGTCAAGGACTACTGAAATAACATGGTGTGGAGAAGGCTATGGCAATGGAGATGGTGTAGTGTGGACAGATTTGAAATAAAGTATAGTGAATGTAGAAATAAGAGGACTTCCTAATGGCTGTGGGTGTTGGCATGCACAAAACATGCAATTAAGGACCACTTGAGGTTTCCAGCTTCAAAACCTGGCTAGACGGTGGTGACATTTGCTGAGATGGGAAGCTTGGGGGAGGAGAGAAAGGGGGCAACAGAGCCAAGCAAGGCAGATGAGACTGGGAATTAAAGGGCCAGTCTTTTTTGAACAAGGTATTTTGTCTTTCTGCTTATAAACATCTCTACAAAGCTGTCACTATGCATTTGTATCATCCAGTTAAAATGATAGATCTTTATGCTATACTGGTTACTGGAAAATGGGATTTTATCACCTTTCTCAATGTCAACTATATAAACAAGAGAGTCTAAACCAGATGCGAACACTGGATTCCGTGAAATTAGTTCAATATACAAGGTCAGTGTCTGCGCCAAGTCTGCAAATGTCCACAGGAAACAGTATTGTAACAGGTCCATTGGAGGGAAGAGCGGAAAGCTAGTAGGTAAAGAACCAGAGGTTCTAGCAGTTCCTCTACTAATTAAAAAAGAAAGGCCATTTAGCAATGGAGCAGGGAAGTGAGCTCCAGCTGATCAAAACTTGTAGCATCAGAAGAGAGTCCAAAATATGCTGTGAGATGAACAGAGGCTGTGAGAGCATCTAGTCAATATAATTCAATGAAAGGAAACGGGCTCCAACAGGGTAGCAGCACATGAAGTCACTGGAGCAAACTTTTGAAAGACAAAAGCGATGGCAGACCTAGAAGTCTGGAACTCCTTATTTAAAAAAAGTCAGAAAAAAACCCCTTGAAAAGTGCAAAATAAAGACATCACCATTTCCGCAGCTGTAGTTTTCAACACAATGGGGAGGACACAGGAGACGGCCGGTAAGTATTCTACCTTCTTTTTGACTAACGCTTTCTCACTTTCTCCCCTCAAAATAGCAGCCTTCGAGTAATTAACTGAATCCCAGCCATGATATAAGAAATTTTAGACACTAGTCACTCCTTTAAGACCTATTGCTTTTGATTTTGATAAGACACAGAGCACTTTTAAAAGGCAATGAAACTAGGGCATCTCTCCTTAGGAAAAATGCATTTAGAATTACATACATTTATTTACATATAATTTCAGGGGGCTCACAGCACTCACCTCCCTCCCTCCAAACAGATCTTGCAGAAATAGGAGGATATCAGGTGAAGAGCTCCTCTTGTTTTAGCTTTAATGAAAACGATCCAGGGTTTCCCTGGTGGTGCAGTGGTTAAGAATCCACCTGCCAATGCAGGGGACACAGTTTTGAGCCCTGGTCCAGGAAGATCCCACATGCCGCGGAGCGACGAAGCCCGTGCGCCGCAACTATTGAGCCTGTGCTCTAGGGTCCGCGAGCCACAACTACTGAGCCCATGTGCCGCAGCTACGGAAGCCCGCGTGCCTAGAGCCCTGGCTCCACAACAAGAGGAGCCACCGCAATGAGAAGCCCTCGCACTGCAATGAAGGCCCAATGCAGCCAAAAATAAATAAATTAATTAAATAAATTTTAAAAAAAGAAAGAAAGAAAGAAAATGATCCAATAATAAAAGTGTGGGTTTGGGATCAGTCTGGTTACAGTCTGTAGATTTCCTTTGCTGTGTTGGCAGCTGAGGCTGGCTCTCCTTTCCTCTTGTTCTGTGGCCATAAATGACAAATTGTTGTCTGAGGTCCCTTTCAGTCTCTGGGACTCCCAATATTTCAAGAGCTTTTCGATGTTGCTGCACATGAAGTTTGGTCTCAGAAGGCGTAGTGCTACCCTCCCAGGTTTAATAACTAGCATTTATCACACACTTCTGTGGTTGGACATACTCACACCAACCTATGATGTAAGTACTGCTATTTGCTCCATCTTATATTTGAAGAAACTTCAATACGGAACTTTCCCAATGGTAACCATTCAATCCTCAGAACATGGAAGACTATATTCCCAATATACTTGCATGGAGATTGGGCCATATTTCTGGTTCTGTCTAATGGAAAGTGAACGGAAATGTTTTTCCCTTGTCCCCAAAATGTTCTGTGTGATGTTTTAAGTTTTGCTACACATTCATCAGCCAGATGAATGCATATATTCAGCAGAGCACCTATGTGATGCCAGAAGTCATCAGATGGAAGGCACATGGACCCTTTAGTCACCACCTGGGGTAAAACCACCCAGGAAAGCCACTCAACCAGGAACATCTGAGCTGGATTTTTTGAGAGCTAGAAACAAATTCACTTTTATTGTGTTAAGCCAGTGAAATTGTAAGGGGGTTGGCTAAAGCAGTGGGTATTAACAGCCCTGATTAAGATAATTATACACAATCATTTGACAGAATGAGATCAAAACCCAGGTTTTCTTACTTCAAAACACTCAAGTTTAATGGCAACACTACGCAGTAACCTAAGTGCTTGGCACTTAACGTTTTCGCGAAAGATACAGTAATTGATTCGTTGCTTGAGAACAACAGATTTTTAAGGAGAGCTAAGAGGGGCCTGTCCCAGAAATTTTGTGAGTAGAATAAAATAGGGGAATATTTGCGCAGTGTGTCTTAGAAGAGAAAGGACATAGAATGCTTTGAGAGTGTTTGCCCAGCCCCTGTCTTAAGCATATGATGCCCTGGCTGTAAAATCCTTCTCCTAGTTAGCTGGGAAACTGTGAAGAAAACAACTTGAAAGCTTGAAAAGAAATCACAATCATTTCCACAGAATGGGTCTCTGAACCTTTAGGATAAAAAGAGCTTTCTGTGAGAATTAAGATAATTACTGAAGGAAGATTGACAGAAATTGTTACACCAGCATGAGTGAAATCTGGAGCTGTGTTAATGAGAACTGGGACAGGGAAAGAAAATCTTGATGGTATGTAAGAGAAATAAGTGGCTATCACTTCAGATGGAATGCTATTAGGTCCTGGACTCTTCCAGGAGTTTAAAAAGAAGTAAGAAAAAAAAAAGAATTTTCTTGAATAAAAGGAAAGAGGAAAAAAAATAGAGGATCTGGGATTGAACTCTATTCTGTATCCTGGGAAACAGAAAATGAACAGATGGCCATAAAAATGCAGAGATTTACAAATATGAGAAAAATAAAGAATTTTATGACTATAAAAGTGGATCAAGTTGGTTCCTCATACTGGGAGATATTAAAACAGAATGATGCAAGAAGAAGAGTTGGCAGTGGAAAGTAGGTAACCTCTTGATTAATAGCTTAAATCTAGCTCCAGATGACTAAATGATGTCTGGTTTTCTCATTAGATCAGTGGAACATATTGTTAGAATGATTTCTTTGTACATTGGTAAAGAAGAGAATGGGGCAATGACATTATATACTCTTCTTTGCTGAGAAGGTGATTTCTACTGGCAATGGACTCTATTCTTACCTTAGAGATTGGTCAACACATGGGAAGAAGAGGCCAAAAGGCCTCTAGGACTCTTTTCTGCCATTACCCTCTGCTCCAAGTTAGGCTTGGAGAGCGAAGCAGTGCTATCATGTATTACTTATTATCTCATTCTTCAGAGGTGAATCTCTTGTGAAATTATAGGCATCAAAAGACCATAGACAACTCACTTATAAAGATGTCACTTCTCTCCATTTTGATCTAATAGGTTCAATGCAGTCAGATCAAAATAAAATGTTTTTGTTGTTGTTGTTTTTCTTGACAAGCTAATTTAAAAGTCTATATGGAACTGCATATAAATGCATTCTGAGTTGTCTTCAGAATGTGTAAAGAGCATCTACAAACCAATAAGAAAAAAAAACAGGAAATACAATAGAGCAAAAGACTAAAATGAGCATTCACAAAAGTGGATTCCAAATTACCATTACATGTTTGAAATGCTACCTAACTCTACAAATAATCACAGACATGCTAATTAAATAAATTAGATAATACTATGCAAACTCTAATATCAAGTGTGGCTGAAGATGTGGAGAACAGGTACACTGTTGGTGGGAGTGGAATTTATATAATCACTTAGAAAAATATTTAGTATTATCTACCGAATTTGGACACATACATATGCTGTGACCAGAATGTCCACATGCCCTAGTTTACACAAGATAGACTCAATTTATACCTATTCCTCTGGTATAATGACTAGTAGTACCTAGTACTGGTTTGGATGATAAATTTTATTCTACCAGTAACCTAGATATTTCAATTAGGTATACACCCAACAGAAAAGTGTGTATATGTGGTGCAAAGGACACGAACAAGAATGTTAACAGCAGGACTATTCTTAATAGACAAGTACTGGAAACAGCCCTGATGCCCATCACAGTAGACGAAATAAATCACATTTGGTAAATTAATTCAATAGAATGTTATATAGCAATATAAAACATCTTTTTTTTTTTTTTGCTGCGGTACGCGGGCCTCTCACTGCTGTGGCCTCTACCATTGCGGAGCACAGGCTCCGGACGCGCAGGCGCAGCGGCCATGGCTCACGGGCCCAGCCGCTCACCGGCATGTGGGATCCTCCCGGACCGGGGCACGAATCCGCGTCCCCTGCATCGGCAGGCGGACTCTCAACCACTGCGCCACCAGGGAAGTCCCTATATAAAACATCTTACAACAGTCTATTTTAAGTTGATAGTTTAAGTTTGAAAGCATTCTAAAGCTCTGTGTTTGTACTCTGCCCCACCCACATTTTGTTTTTGACGATACAATTTACATCTTTTTACTTCCTGTATCTATTAACAAATTATTATAGCTATAGTTATTTCACTACCATGTGTAGCTGTCTATTTGGTGTGTCTATGGAAAAAGTGAATTCAGGAGCCTCCTATGTCACCATCTTGGACTGAATGATATAGCAATAAAATGAACAAATTACATCTACATATACAACATAGCTATACAGGACTTCCCTGGTGCAATGGTTAAGAATCCACCTGCCAATGCAGGGGACACGGGTTCGAGCCCTGGTCTGGGAAGATCCCACATGCCACGGAGCAGCTAAGCCTGTGCGCCACAACTGCTGAGCCTGCGCTCTAGAGCCTGCGAGCCTCAACTACTGAAGCCCGTGCGCCTAGAGCCCATGCTCTATACCCCAATAAAAAGAAACGGCTAAAAGCTAACACAGTAAAATATCTGATTATTTGGTTGATGAATTATAGGGTGAGTTGAATTCACAGTCTCACTAGTCCTGTTATCTAAATATGGGAGAGGATTAATTGTCAAAGAATGCAATCCTAAAACATAGTCTGGGGATATTTGGTTAGACTCAGATGACTCTGGATTACTCAAATCCTATAAAGTTGCAATACCCAAGGACCATTCCTCGACAGAAGAACTCGCCCACGTCTATTCTCCTGACTTGTTGAGAGACCTTAAAATAAACTTGTGTGAGGCAGGAGCATATTGATTGTCCCAAAGCCCCACCCCTATCAACTCTCTTCGCTCCCATATACATATATATAACTCAAGTCAGGTGTCTAGTTGGAAAATACCTAGTAGGTTTTCATAATCGTAATGGGAAGATACAGTCAGTTAACATCAAGAAGAAACTCTTTTAGGTATTTTTCACTTTATTTTTAATTAAAGTACAGTTGATTTACAACATTGTGTTAATTTGTCACTTTTTAAGTCACCTATTCCTTTGAGACATATCCCTGAGTGCTTACTCTGTAACGGCAGTGTTCTAAATACTCAGTATAGAGTAGTAAATCAGATGAACACAGTCCCTGCTCGCATAGTAGAGAAACTGAATGAAGTGAGGAAGTGAGCAGACCATAAGAAGAGCTGGAGGAAGAGCATCCTGGCAGAGGCAGGAGAATTTACAATGGTCCCGAAATGGAAATTAACTTTGCTCTATTAGGAAGGCCAGTGTGTCTAAGGCAGAATGGACCTGGCTGAGAGTAATAGGAAATGGAATCAGAGAAGCAGGCAAGATTCCAGGTAATATAGGACTTTGTGGACCATCATGAAGACTTTGGCTTTTGTGCAATCATTATATGACCACAATGGCTATTACTTATCTGAGAGTGTGCTTTAGAATCTCATGATTAAAATAACAACATGCACTGTGGGAGGCTTTTGATATGTAAATAAGTAAAAGGAACAAGCCTGGTTACATATCCCAGAATGTCAGAGCCAGCCCCGGAATCTCCAGGAGTGAGTCCTGACCATTAGTATCTTTTATAAGCTCTGCAGGTAATTCGAATGCACAGCCATGGCTGAGGAACGTTTCCATAGAGAAAATATGATAAAGTATCTGAAGAATATCTTTTCCAAAGGCTGGAGAAGAAGGAATAGCTCCTGATTTCCATTGTATCCTAGACACTAACAACCTGGCTCAGTTTATCTCTGAGTCTAAGTGTTTCAATCATCTTACAAATAGGCGCTACTGCAAGAGAGGCTTGTTCGCATTGAAATAATAACTAATAAGCCCTCTCCTCTAGGCAATTAATTTCTGAGGTTTCTAAAATATTTATAAGGCATATATCATTTCTTGGTGTTATGTATAATATAATATTTGCCCTAAAGGAACTTATATTCCAAAACAGATAAATTTAAGAAGAGGCTCAAAAACTCCAGGGAAGTATTTTCATTATTTATTGGAATTGCAAAGTTTTATTTTTCTCCAAATAGCTTAAGGCGCATTACCTACTCTCTAACTTGGTGAGAGGATGGACACACCATCCTGAATAATGGATTTTAAGTGACATGTTTACATTTACATTTAGGACCTCCCTGCTTTTCTTGTTTCTTTTATTTCCTTTTTCTTTTTTGGATTGCCTAAAAATCTTTGCCCAACTATCATTTCAATTGAGTTGAAGAAGCAGAACTTTAACTATGACTTAACTTTCATAGCTGTGAAATCCTCAGGCATTAGAAATGAGATTCTGCAACTCTGGGATACAGACTTGAAGCTGACTTCAGGTTGGAATGCTACCACATGTCTGCATGGGACGCTCAGCATTTATACTAATGTTACCTAGAAGGCAATGCTGCTTCATGTGTTTCCCCTGATCGTGGCCCTGGGATAGCGAATATCTATTATCTAGTTTGTAACCTTTGAACACAATAAGCATCATCACTCTTCTGTTCCACTGCAAGGGAGAAGTTAAAAAACATCTAGAATATCTTTCTGTGCCCTGATTTAAGTAGACGTTTAGCTCAGATTATTTAGCTGAACCTTTTGTCAACCAAAATGTAAGTGCATTAAGGAGGGGGTCAGGTGTGTCTTGCTCACCATTGCAGCCCTCACTACCCAGCAATTTATGAGCCAAAAATAAGGCTTCCCATAGATTTCAGTTGAAAACATTGGGGCAGCTTAACAAACATGGTAATGTATGTTTTGAGGAAATTAATGGCCTCTCAATAACAGATTAAGAAACTGTCCCAAAGGAGTACACAGAGGCTGATCTTGAAAAATGAAGAGTTCCTCCAGAGAAGAAGGAAGCATGTACCCTGGTAAAATAAACAGTCATCCAAAGGCATTAATCCAAGAAATCAACAGCACAATCTGGGATGTGGAAGAGATAATGGCTTGAGCAGAGTAGGGAAGAGCCTGAAGATGTGATTTCAAGGAAAGGCAAGGACTTAGGCATTTGGGCTCCACTAGATAATTTGTACTCTATTCTACAGATTAAAGGCAGTCATTAAAGTATTTTAAGGTTGGAGCTACCAAGATCACACTTGCATTTGAGAAGGATCACTCTTGGGACTCTAAGATTGGAAGGACAAAGTGAATCTGGACATAGGGAGACTCAGGAGATAAAAGATGAGCCTGACTAAAGATAGCATGAGTGGATATTAGACATATTCAGGAGATACTAAGGTGTAACTACAAAAAGTTTAGTCACCGTTTGCATGTAAAATTTGGAGGACAAGAGATGTCTCGGATGACCATTAGGTTTATGGCTTATAAAACTGAGGGCTGAAGTTGCCATAATTCTAAAAAAAAAAAACAAAAAAAACAAACCATAGATGAGAAGCAGCAGATACAGGGGTAAATATGGTAAATTAAGCCTCAAGTAGACACCTGTGTGATATCTAGGTGGCACACTCCAGTAAGCAAAATAAAATGACTGGGCTTCCCTGGTGGTGCAGTGGTTGCGCGTCCGCCTGCCGATGCAGGCCACAGCAGGGAGAGGCCCGCGAACCGAAAATAAATAAATAAAATAAAATAAAATAAAATAAAATGACTACCATTATTGAAGACCGATCAGACACCAAACATTACTCTGCTGTAAACCTTACCCAGTTTATACCTCATAATTAATCATAATAAGAATTATTCTCTCAGGGGCAATTCTCTGAGTTTTTAAACATTTAATTAAGACCAGTGCAAAAGTAATGTTGAGTGTCAGAGTCACAATAAGAATTCACATATACCTGAATCGAAACCCCAAATTTAGACTCTTTTCCAGTGCTTCTGTGAAATTTAGGAGACAGATCAAGACTGGAAATAATTATTTCAGAGTAATCCAGCTATATGCTATAGTGAAAACCACAGTAAAAATATTTTATACGGGAGAGTCTGTATAGGAACCCTAGTAATTGTTAGTTACTTCTAAGACCAAAATGTTTGTCCTCCGTACCTTTTCCTGATCTGCCACATTTTAGTATTATTCCTTCTTTCCTAATCCATTCTCACTGCTGCTAGATTAATTTTTCTAAAATCCAGGCCAAATTATGCCACACATTGGCTTAAGCATCCATTTATTCAACAGATATTTGAACATTCAGCGTAGGCCTTCTAGATAAAAAGTCAAAATTCTTGCTCTCAAGGAAGTCACAGTCTCTTGGGGAAAACATTGAAGCAAGAGGGCAATTTAAAAATAGTGTAACTGTCAAAACAGAGCTAAGTCCATTGTTCTACAGCAACACAGAGAAGAAGTAACTAAACTACACTGTCATTGAAAGGGTGGACATTCCCCCAGAAAAGATGCTCTGTGAGCTCTGTTTAGAAAGTTAGGAAGAATAGAAGAAAACGGTATCGGGGAGCCTTTTTGACAGAGAGAACTTTATTGCAAAGCAAAAACGGTATGATGCCTTTAAGAAACTTAAGAAACTGACAGATTAGGTAGGGATAAATGAAATGAGCTGTGGAAGAAATCAGGTGACAGATCATAAATGGTCTTGTGTGCTTAGCTCAGGAGTTTGGATTTTATCCTGAAAGAAATGAGAAACCACAGAAAGGTGTGTAACAGAGGGACTTGAACAGATTTACAAGTTGGAAAACTATTCTCACTCTGATGCGTAGATAAGCATGAGATGAGCCTAGGAACAAGGATATCGGTTAGGAGGCTCTAGAAATAGCCCAGATAGAAACTGATAACATTGATGATTGCTCTAAATGAATTCCTTAGCCTGACATTCAACACACCCGACATTCTGACTTTAACCTACTTTCCAAACCTTCTGTTCACTATCCCCTTTCCAATAGACTACGCTTCCATCAAAAACCATCTGGCTGTTTTACAAGCATTACTCTCATCTTCTGTGTTTTGAACCCTAGACCCTGATTCAGGCTATCTTTATGGTCCAGCATGCTGTACAGAATGTTGTGGATGATCTATCCAAATTGAGACGATTGATCTTGAAAAGGCAGATACTTTAAAAAAATTAAGTTCAAACATTTTATAGCCAAAGTCACATTTTACCTTGAAGTCTTGCCCAAATGTTTTCAGAATTCTTTCCTTAAAAGCTAAAATAGTTTGAGAATTCAGTCCCTATGTTTAGCTTTTTAAAATTGATCTCACTGAGCTTGTGGTACCATTGTCACTATTGGACAAAAAAAGAAAAATTTCTTTGCACCCTACTAATTGATGGAAGTGTGAAAAATGATGCCAATTCTGGTTAAATGTCATAAATAAATTCATGAAGTGTGACTGCCTTTCTGATTCCAGAACATCAAATTCCCACTAATTGAAGTCAGACTACTCTCTCGGCTTTTGCTGCTGCAGGATTATTATTTTCCAATTTCTTGCTAGGTATCAAAATGACTTAGGAAACTCCAATCATTAGTGCAGCTGTTTGGCCCCTTTAAAGGCTCTTGCAATCCAAGGGGGGGTTAGAAGGAACTTCAAAACATGGGTTCGAATTCAAAGTGTCTTGAGGAAACGGTTTAGAAATATGTTTTATGCCAAAAAGTAATAACTAAATAAATAAATAAATAAATAAATAAAAACTCTCCATGGCCAAACTTTATTTTTACATAGTTGCAGAAATTATAGTGTAGCTAATAAAATGAGAGTGACATATACCTACTACAATATAGTACAAATCATGAATTATACAACAGGCAAAAATGAGAAACTGCAGTGAAATTAAACGTATATGGAAATAAATAAAACATACAAGCAAAGTAGCAATCATGTTGCTTCTATTAGTAAAATGTGCATTCACGGGGATCTTCAGAAAATGAATGTAATATGTTAATAGGAATTATTATTTTAGAACTTCACTGCAACTGTGAAATAGTTGGTAATTAACAAGTAATTAGAACTGCAAGTTCTTTGGAAGGTAAAGCAATGGTTTGTAAAAATACTCATATACATTGAATGAAATGATAAATGAGATCTAATAGACATTTTTTGGATTGGATATAGTAGAGTTTTTTAGAGTTTCTCTTTATCATAATTCTTGATAATTGAAGGAAGTCTGGTGTTTTCTTGTGGTTTTGTATGTCTGCGCATCTCTTTATATTATTGGGGTGGGGGTGAGGGTGTATGATTTTGTGATTTACAATAATAAATATACGCTTGGTCTTAGTCTCGATTCTGGCACAGAGCCCCTAAAACTCTTGGAATTTCCTAAGTGGTAAGAGCTATAAAGGTGTCTTGTAATTCATTACAATCCCCTTTCAATCACACCTGAGTTTATGTTAATGAGGTGACTTTTGGCGCTGAATGCCAGGGGAAACCAACCATGTGATTATAGGGTTGAAACTTTCAGTCCTACCACCCAGACGTCCTGAGTGGGGAGAGGAGCTGGAGATTGAGTTCAATCATCAATAGCCAATAATTTAATCAATCATGCCTATATGATGAAGCCCCCATAAAACCCAAAAGGACAAGGTTTAGAGAGCTTCTGGGTTGGTGAACACATGGAGGTGTTGGAACACTCACTGGTGCACCCAGAGAGGGCATGGAAACGCAGCACCATTTTCCCCATACCTTGCCCTATGCATCCCTTCCATTTGGCTATTCCTGAATTATATCCTTTTATAATAAATTGTTAATCTAGTAAGTAAACTATTTTCCTGAGTTCTGTGAGCATTCTAGCAAATTAATTATACCTAAGAAGGAGGTGGATTTATACAACCCACTGGCACTCATAAGCACAGGTGACAACCTGGACTTGGAATTGGCATCTGAAGTGTGTGTGTGTGCGTGTGTGTGTATGTGTGTGGGGGGGTCAGTTTTGTAGGGTCTGATACTATCTCCAGGTAGTGTCAGAATTGAGTTACATTGTAGGACACCCAGTTGATGTCACAGAATTGCTTGGTGTGTGGAAACCCGCACACACACACACGTTTGGTGATGAGAAGTGTCAGAAGTGTTGAGTCCGAGCAGTAAAGGAAGAGGAGGAAGTGAGGTTTCCTTTACCAGGTGTAAACTGGAAATGTTAAAATCCCTTTTTTTTTTTTCCTGGAGAAATCAAGCAAAGTTCATTTGATCTTACTCATCTTTATTGAGTGTTCATTTGTGACGAAGATTTTTTTATGTGATGAATAATGTTGACTTATATTTCTGTCTCACCTCTTGTCTTTAGGGCCATTAAAAACAATGCAAAGAATTTACTTATGAAACTACATGCCCTGCTGCCTGATGTGATAAACCATATGCCCTACATTTCTCCTTATGCTCCACCACTTCTCCATGTCCCAACCACCTTGCCCAACCAAAAAATCAACTTTGGAATTGAATATTTAAAAATAATTCAGTCAAGACATTAAAAAAGTGGAGGCATTCAGCTGGAATCTGGAAAGGACAAGAATTATCAGTCCTCCTGCACTACATTCGCGAGTCTATCCCTGGTGGGCCGTATACTGCAGCCAAATCTTGTCTCCATGATTTCCCTAGTGGTCAGGGTATTTCAAGGGCTTCAGAAAAAATCAATGCACTACTTATGTGACTCACTTTTCACCTTTATTAATCTGTCCCACAAGTAAAGGCAGGGTTGGGCTAAAGGAACTTATTACATTTATTGGCCAGAATTAAATTAGCTACTCAACTTTTAAAGAGGCCACAATATTTTGTGATCCGTGATGACCAGAGTAGCCTTCCTTAAGCTAAGAGGAGTCAGATTTCAGTTCTTAAAAAGTATTAACTGGTTATCTGAAAAAAAAAGGCAGCGAAGTCACTTTATCCTAAGAAGTTCCTGGAAACATGAAGTTTGCTCTTTCAGATCTCAGCATTTAGACTTAAGATCCTCTTGTTTAAGACACAACTGATAAGTGTCAATGAACATGCAGTAACTTCCACAGTTCCATCAGTTTAATTAGATGCACACCAGGAAGCAGTGTCAGAACCATCCCATTGTTTGATAAATAGAATATTGCTTTATAATACATATGCCTCATGCTTTTTCTCAGTATTTTGCAAACAATATAAAGAATTGCTTGCAAATTCCCTTAAAAGGATCTACTTAAAATGTCCAACTCAGTGACTAATTAGCAGATGGCTATCTGTGTCTTCAATCCACATAAATTCAAATAAATGAGCTCCTCAACGGGAGAGGCCGCGACAGTGAGAGGCCCGCGCACCATGATGAAGAGTGGCCCCCGCTCGCCGCAACTGGAGAAAGCCCTTGCACAGAAACGAAGACCCAACACAGCCAAAAATAAATAAATAAATTAATTAATTTTTTAAAAATGAGCTCTAAAAATATGACATTTTCAGCAGATCTGCTGGAATTAAGGTCATCCCTTAAACGTTAAAATTGCGTTTATGTCTTGATCTGCCTACTCTAGACTCTAACCTCACCCAGAAATTAATAGACACAGTTAAGCTTTATTAAGCAAGATTTGATATTTTTTAAGAAAATATTTTATTGAAACAAAACACCCCAAATGATAAATTCACAATTCAGTAAATTTCCCAAAGGTAAACACAATGATGTATTCGCAACAAAGATTCAAAAAGAGGACTCTATGACCTTTCCCCAATCATAAACCCCTTAAGATAACCAATATCCTGACTTCCAGCATCATGGATTAGTTTTGCCTGTTTTTGAATGTTGTGTACATAGATCCATATTGTACATGCTCGTTTGTATATGAAGTTTTCTATGTTATGCTTGTAAGATTCATTTGTGTTGATGTATAAAGCAGTTCATTCTCATTGCTGAATTCTCATTCATCCCATTGTATGAATGGGCAATAATATTATTTGTCTATTCTGCTAATGAATATTTGGGTTTTTGCCAGTTTGAGGGAATCACCATGTGGTGATTATAACATGTTTTTCTGTTCATGTACGTATGCTCTTCTAAAGGTATAAACTTAGGAGTGGAATTGCTGGGTGATAGTGTTTGCATACGTTTAGCATTAACAGACACTTACAGTTTTCCAAAAAGATTGTACCAATTTACACTCTAGCTAGAGTGTTCTTTCTTCAGTGTGACATCTTTGTTATCTAACTGTAGTGTTTAGTTTCTTTGCACTTTCTGTAATTAGTGATATATGAGGATATATATCTACTGTTTCCCTTTGCTCTCCTTTCTTGCCTTCTTTTGGGTTAATCAGTTTTGTTAATTACTCAATTTTTCCTCTGTACCAGCTTGTTGATTACATATATTTTATCCATAACAGTTTAAAATATGTATATTTGATTTATTGCTAGCTAATATAAATTAGGATTTTCATAAATTCCTGGACAATGCTAACATCTTAGAATATTTTTACTTCATTTATGTCTCCATCTTTTTATTACTGTTATAATACATTTTATTTCTACATATGTTTCAAATCCCACAAAACATATTATTATTGTCTTGTACCATTATTAACACTATGACTCTATCTGGAATTATTTACAGTTATCCTCATATTTACATTGCTCTTTTTTTTTTTGTTGTTGTTGTTGTTGTTGTTGTACGCGGGCCTCTCACTGCTGCGGCCTCTCCCGTTGCGGAGCACAGGCTCCGGACGCGCAGGCCCAGCGGCCACGGCCCACGGGCCCGGTCGCTCCGCGGCACGTGGGATCTTCCCGGACCGTCCCCTGCATCGGCAGGCAGACTCCCAACCACTGCGCCACCAGGGAAGCCCTACATTGCTCTTTATTGCTTGCATTTTCCTAGTTCCAACTCAGGTCGTTTCCCACCTGCCTATATAAATCCCTTTAGTATTTTTCTTAGTGTGGTTTTCCAGCAATAAATTCTCAGATTGATTGATTGATTTATTTAATAAATTATTTATCTATTTATTTATTGGCTGCGTCGGGTCTTCGTTGCTGTGCACGGGCTTTCTCTAGTTGTGGCGAGCAGGGCCTACTCTTCGTTGTGGTGCACACGCTTCTCTTTGCGGTGGCTTCTCCTGCTGTGGAGCATGGGCTCCAGGCCCATGGGCCTCACTAGTTGTGGCGTGTGGGCCCAGCAGTTGTGGCTCACGGGCTCCAGAGTTCAGTCTCAGTAGCTGCGGCACATGGGCCCAGCCGCTCCGTGGCATGTGGAATCTTCCCCGACCAGGGCTCGAACCCATGTCCCCTGCATTGGCAGGAGGATTCCTAACCACTGCACCATCAGGGAAGCCCTCAGATTTATTTTTAAAGCATTTACTTTTCCTTTAATTACACAAGATATTTCCACTGGGCATAGATATGTAGGTCAGTGGCTATTTTATTTCAGTACTTTTAAGGTATTACTCTATTGTCTTCTGCCTGCCACATTTTGCTGAGAAGTCAGTTGTCAGTCTTTCAGTTACCCTCTGAAGACAGTGTGTATTTTTTTTTTCTGATTGCTTTAAAATGTTTTCCTTTGTCATTGGTCTTAATCAGCTTTTCTCTGGTGTGTAATTCCACATATAATTCTCTTTGTATATATCTAGCTTGGGGATATTAGTACTTTTATACTCTGTTCTGAAGTTTTTCATCAGTTTCAGAAAAGTATGGGCTGTTATATCTTCAAATATAATTTCTGTCTTATTCTCTTTGCTCCTTTTGAAATTTCAATTTCACATATATTTGATGATTTAATCATGGCTAATATAGCTCCTTTGCCAAATATACATGTATGTGTATATATATCTGCTTTATATATCTTTTGTATTTTCTTTTGTTGGCAGGGGGGTGAGGCTCTCTGTGCTTCATCCTAGTTGCTACCAAATAACTTACTCCATTTAATTAAATTAATTCTTTCTTTCACTTTATCCAATTTGCTTCTAAATTCATAATTTCAGCTATTGTATTTATTAGCTCTGGGATAGCAGTTGTATTTTTTCTTATAGATTCTATTTCTCTGGTGAAAGGTATCATCTTGCCATTTATTTTTTTAAATATATTAACCACAGTTATTTTAATGTCAATATCTGATAACTTCAAAATCTGGGACATTTATAAATCTATTTCTATTTTTTTAGTGAGCCCAGTAATTTTTGATTTATTGCCTGGTATTTAGTAGAATATTTTACAGAAACTAGAGATGATGGTATCTTCCTCCAGGT
Source organism: Physeter macrocephalus (assembly GCF_002837175.3). NCBI lineage: Eukaryota > Metazoa > Chordata > Mammalia > Artiodactyla > Physeteridae > Physeter > Physeter macrocephalus. The sequence goes on from NC_041233.1 coordinate 93,694,998, forward strand.
ATGGCCTATTCTATCTACTACTTGGCAGTTATAGTGGACAGTACATTGCCTAAATTCCATCTGGGCCTGGCCAGCTGATTTGAAGCAGGTTTTCAGTTAAAATGTTTACTCTATTTTTATCCGGATCACTCACACCCCTAGGCCTCTGTGTTTTAGGGAGTTCCTAACTGAGACTCTGGTTGTTTACTAAGGCTCTGACTCCTTGCTTTTAAACAGTTTTCTTCTTAACTTTTCAATATGTCATACTGTGAAGTTTAAGGTTTGGGAACTTTTTCTGACAGTTTGGCAGAAAAAAAAAAAATGTTGCTTTTGAGTAGTTTGCCCATGCCCCATTTTCCTGTTGCTTCACTGACATTTTGGGAGTGATCATCAAATACCAAGGTTTTAACAATATTCTATATACTTATAATTTCTAAATTTAAATCTTCAGTCTTAATCTCTCTATTCAGCTCCCTATCCAAATACAAAAGGATCATTTCTACCTAAATGTTATGTAGGAAATGTGAGTTTATCATAGTCAAAATTAAACTCAAACTTTTCTCTAAATGGTGTTCTTCTCCTGTATTCCATAGTTAAGTTAATAATATTCATCAAATTATACAAAAGTACTATTCCACTTGACTATTTGCATCACCAAATATTCTCAGTTCTAAATTTAGTTATATATTCATCTTATTATGTTTCTTCTATTTCCACTCTATTTTCCTAGCTAGGATTCTCTCATTTAATTTTTAACACTGTTTCCAGAATTACCTGAGGCATAGATCTGTACACATCATCTTCCCATCCACAACTCTTCATTGAATTACTGTTCTTAAAAAGATAAGTTTTAAATTCCTGAGCATTAGTGTTTTACCAGTCCTTTCACAATTTTACCCATCCTTCCCCTTTTTGTCTTATTCCCAGAATTTCATGTCTAACCTATTCATACCAAATCTCATTGGTTCCCAACTCTACCACAACATAATTTCTCCATTCCTTTCCTCTTGCTATTACAGCCAGCTATAAAGTCTTCTTCCTCTGAAAAACTCCTTCAAGGTCCATAATAAATAGTCACCTTTCTGTGAAGCCTCCCTTTTCCTGTTGCCAGCAGAATTAACAATAATCTTCTCTATGTATACCATGAGTGTACCCCTATTTTTGAGCTTAGAACCTTGTATTATAATTATGGGTTTATCCCTCACTGAACTATAAATTCCTCCTTAATGATAATCATTTATTATTAAATTTAATATTTCCATAACTTAGCATAGTAGATGACAACACATTCGACATTTAATATATGTTAGAATAAAGTTGAATAAAGTTAAGCTTAATATATTAAAGTAGGTTGTGCTGGTGTCTTATAGTTGAGCTGAGGTACCATCAAGCCGGTGAATCAGGATCTATTTCTAGTCAATACAAACATCCATTGTTTAGTTATACATTGTAAAAGAGCAAGTTTTCCTGTTTGAATCTTACTTTTAGCAGCTAGCCTTCCTCCAACTCTTACTTCAGTTTCACAGGTTGCACCATTTAACCTTATTTAGTTGTCTCGCAAATGCCTTGGTCATATAAACAAATTGAAGAAAAGTAAATTCATTGATGAGCAAAGAGCAGTCAACCCTCAGTATCTGCAGGTTCCACATCTGCAGGTCCAACCAACTGTGGATTGCAGGTACAGAGTGCCTACTGTAAGGGACTTGAGCATCCACAGATTTTGGTATCCAAAGGGGGGTGCTGGAACCAATCTTCCGCAGATACCGAGGGACAACTGTGATCTCTAGGACAGAAAGAATAAACTCAAAATGTGAAACCAGGAGAACTGTCAATGAGTTAATGTATTTTTAAGATTCAAGCATGAAAACCCGTGAAATGCACATTTCAATAATCTTTATCTTCTTTATGAGAACAGAGCTTCAAGCAAAAGGAAGATTAGGATATAAGCAAAAAGATCTTCTTTACTGTCATTAAAATAATCTATTTCCTCACCCATTTCCTTCTTTACTTTCCATTATTTCCTTGACACCTATCCTCTTTTTCCCTGAAAGATACATTTCAGCTATTTTTATGCTTATCCTCCACATAACTTGATTTTGTTTCTCCTTAATGTGTATGCGAATTGCACCCATCTTTCAAAATCTGGCTCGAATTCTTTTCTTAATCATTCCAACTTAAAGATATTGGTATAGACGATCTTATTCTCAAAGCGGAAATAGAGACACAGGCGTAGAGGACAAACATATGGATACCAAGGGGGAAAGGAGTGGGGAGGGATGAATTGGGAGTTGGGGATTGACATGTATACACTATTGATACTGTGTATAAAATAGGTAACTAATGAGGACCTACTGCATAACACAGGGAGCTCTCCTCAAAGCTCTGTGGTGACCTAAACGGGAAGGAAATCCAAAAAAGAGGGGATATATGTATATGTATAGCTGACTCACTTTGCTGTACAGTAGAAACTAACACAACATTGTAAAGCAACTATACTCCAGTTAAAAATAAAATAAAATAAAATGTAAAAAAAAAAAGACATTACACTTGCACCTGAATTTTGGTCCCATTTACTATCTACAACACTCTTGTTAATAATCACATATTGCCTTTACATCTGGCTCTCTTCTTCCCCAGCTGTACTTTGAGTGATGAAAAAGACAGTTAATATTTAATGTTTCTTTTGTTCATCCTCACACATCTCACAGAATGCAAGTAACACCAACAGACACTTAATAAACATCAGCAGTGTTTAAATGACTTTGCATCTATCAAAAAGAATCAGCAATGGGGCTTCCCTGGTGGCGCAGTGGTTGAGAGTCCGCCTGCCGATGCAGGGGACGCGGGTTCGTGCCCCACTCCGGGAAGATCCCACATGCCGCGGAGCGGCTGGGCCCGTGAGCCATGGCCGCT
>NC_041233.1:93697926-93702462 GCF_002837175.3 Physeter macrocephalus
AAAAAAAAAAAAAAAAAAAAAGAATCAGCAAGAGTTCAGAACTACAAAGTAAGCAGCTGACCGTGAAAATTTCATCTGAAGGGTCTATTAATAAGACCAATATTACCAATATTTACCAATACTATTTTCTTTCTCCTAAGATTTTGATTAATATTTCTGTTAATTAAAATGTTTTTGTTATGTTTTCTGAACAACTTTCATATTCTAGGCTAATTTTTATATTGCTTATTTATGGTCATTTTTTAAAGATTAAGTTATTGATTCAGTTTTGTTCTCATGCCGAAATATACATTCTTTGGGTAACTTTTACTAAAATCAACATGACTCCATGCATGTTGCTTTCACTCTGTTTACCTTTGCCTTTTTTTTTCTTTCTCTCCTAAGATTCATTTAGCTCAGACACAATTTTTAATTTCCCAGGAGCTTGTGCTTGTTTTCATATCATGTTTTTCTCTTTTTTTTCATCTCTGTGCATGGAAAGAGAAATGACTTGACAAAAACAGTTCTGCTGAAAAGAGCGAGACAGTACTAAAATGTTGGAGGTGGGGGAAGGTGAAGCAGAACTCAACATCTGTCAAGGTAATTTGTTTCAAGAAACAGTAACAATTTAGCTATAAGTTTTTAAACAGAATTTTCCAAGGACCTGGAAGATGGGATACAGGGGACCTTGGCCAGCCCCAACTTCATGACAATACCTTTGTCTACAGCAGTCATATTTAACTCCAGTGCAGTCAAGAAAGCACATTCTCTGTTTATTTTGGGATGGGGATAAACAAATTTGTGTAAAATACAACCTTTATTTTCTAAAACACATATGAGTTACTCACTAGAGTTTTTCTAAGTAGAAAATACATTAATTTAGAGTGAACTAAAAATTGCTACATAGTTGCAACAAGACTGTTCATTTGTGTAGCATCTGCCCCTTTCTGTTTATTTCAAGGTTCTCAAAGAGGAAGCCATCAATATTAACAGCTTTAAAGAAGAGAAAGAAGAAACAGAAAATATCTCTCATTTGATTCCATAACAGTTGCCATAGAACAATTTTCCTCTGCCTTTAGTCTCATAACATAAGGTGTATTCTTTTACAACCCTCTCTCTCTCTCTTTTTTTTTCTATATTCTATTGCATCCTGTCCTACCTTCCACTATGTATTCAGAAAAAAAAATATTTGGGAACTAGTTTTCTTTGACGAGAAAGGAAGAAAGAATGTGATTGAGATTGGGAGAAAGGAGTAGCCAAGAAGAAGAGAGGGAGAGGAGGGCTTCCCTGGTGGCGCAGTGGTTGAGAGTCCGCCTGCCGATGCAGGGGAACCGGGTTCGTGCCCCGGTCCGGCTGTGCGCCGCGACGCGAGAGGCCACAACACTGAGAGGCCCGCGTACCGCAAAAAAAAAAAAAAAAAAAAAAAAAAGAGAGAGGGAGAGGACTAAAAGAGAAGGAAAATTTTAAAAAGAGTGAGAGGAGAGGAGTATCACAGGAAGGATGCTTCTCAGAAGTCAGGGCACAAAAGGAAAGAAAGCAGAATGAGTAGCACCAGAATTCCTCATCCCAGACCCCAGCAAAGCCTCTCTCCACGCACTCCTTAAGGACATTACGACAAAGGCACCCTGAGTTCTCCAACAATCACGGGTGTTGAAATCTGAAGGCAGGTTGTTTCTACTGCTGATACAGTGCATTTGTCTTCCACACACCTACCTCCTGTATCGTAGTATTGATCCCAAGGAGCAAAGGGTACCACTATGGTTTCAAGAATAAGAAGTGAATGTCTTTGGAAATAAGTCAAAGGAAACGCTAGCCTAGTAAAAAGTCATATAAATAGCAAGTTCAAAGAATTCATTATTAACAGAATTTCAGAGCCTGTACATAGTCAGAAAAAAATGTCAAATTATTTCAAGGAGAAACTTTTATTGCAGCTTAAATTTCTAATCAAATATTGTAAAAATAACTTTAAAATGAATAGAATATATAATTTTTATATTCCTTTGTGATTTCATTTAATTATTTTCATTAGTTATTTGTCAAAGTTTCCCTGTAGTTGAATCTGATACTAATATTTAAATGGGGATGCTATAACTTCAATTTGATTCTAGGATCTAAGGAGATCCTATTACAGATTCCCGTGAAGAAATTAAGAGAACTTTCTATGAAATTAACAAAGCAGGATATTCTTTTCTTCTTAGTAAATGATCAAGGACATTAAACAAAGAGTTAAAGATCTAATTCCAGACTTGACAAGCACACAAGTGGTAGTGTTTCCCCCTCCTGAGAGCTAGGAAAATTTCTATTGAAAATATAAACTGCCTGACTCTGGATATTGCATCCTCCTGCTTTTTCACAATGTTTATAGATGTGTCTCAGCAATTCCCCCTGCCTCCCACATCTGTCTTTCCCTCTAAATAAGACACCATATTCAAAGAAACAGCTTCATAAATCATGGCAGGTAGTCCAAGACAGGCATAAAGTGTAAAAATATGAAAACAAAAACACTGAAACAAGAGAAGACTCAGCAGATGAACCATTCCTTCCACATCCATAATACCTTCTCCAGAACTTGATCAGGTTCTCAGAGAAAGAAAAAACAACCAAAGTATAAATAAGTTCTGATATTTAAACCCTCTTGACAAATTTCTTTCCATGCTTGTTAAAGCATGGATTCTATTAGCAAGTAATAGAATCTTTCTGAAACTTCATGAATAAAGAAAAAGTACTCCAGGAAATTGAGGAAATGAAACATTTTAGGGTGACATGCTCTGGAATAAGTAACATTTTTGGGTGGATGAAGAAAAGTGGGAACCTTTCCAGAAAATGGAATCCCTGGAATCCTCTGGAACACAGAAGTCCTGGCAACTGGCCCTAGAGCTCCAGAAAATGCAGCCAAGTATGATAGAAGAGGCAGTCTCCTAGCAATGTCTTGACAAATAGCTAAATAAAGCAATAATCTGAGAGAGGTGGCAGTAGGGTGGCCAACCCATTACCACTTGCTCAGTTCTGTCCTGGTTTTAGCACTGAAAGTTCAGCAAGAAATCCTGGTATTCAGAGATAGGTACAAACGTTTGGGGGGAAAATACAAACAAAACAAAACAAAAAATGGGACATTTCCAAAAAGAAAAACCTATGGGCTGAAAGTAATACTGTTTTTAGTGTCACATGAATAAGGCATAGGTTACTCACCTTCTGTAATCACTGTCACTGATTTTCCCCCTGACGGGTGATGTTAGAAATCATGATTTGTCCATCACCGTAATGTATCACCATTGTTGTGTCATTCCAAGTGATGTGACTTAAGTGTGCAGCTTAAGTATGTTGTAACCATGAAAATTAACAGTCCATCTTTGACTTTGGCTGAGGATAAACTGCTCTGCTTTTTATCCAGATGGTGCTAGTTTAATTTTTAACATTGTCAATATTGGGACCACGTTTTTCTAAGAGTCAGATAATGACAATGAAAATGGTGACAATGTCAATGCTAGCATGACTCAGACATCACCAAAAAAGAGGGATAAATAGCTGTATTCATTTAGAGACAGGTGAAAGGATTGGGAAATGAAATAATCAAAAACAGAACGTCCTGCCAATATGCCAAAAATAATTTTGGATTGGGCATGGTGGAGAAAGGATATGAAAGCAAATATAGAGCCTGAATCTCGTAAGTTAGGCATGAAAAAGGTAAGTACTTCTAAATCAATAATTTTCTTAAATCTCACCAAATAAAACCAATGCTCATTTGAAAATAGCAGGCACTGGATGACCGTGGACATACCACAGGGATACACACACACACACACACACACACACACACACACACACACACTATCCAATCATTCCCTTAATTTCTCAGTGAAACTAAGTAAAGTGACAGTGACAGTTCCTGATTCAAATTTTGCAACTCATAAAATGTGGACAAACAACAGCCAAAATTTTGATACAGGTGTGTTAGCCCCTTAGGTATTTATATGAAACCATTTTCCCTGAGAAAGAGAAGTTTAATTTATGATGATACCCAATATGTTTAAAAATGGTGACATATTAAACATGGATGCCCTCCATATTAAAGATAGATGCCAAGGTCGTAACTGACAAACAGCTAGTTTACCAAAACGAGGTTATTGATACAAAATAAATGCACATTTTTGGAAAGGTGAAAACAAATTTATACAAATTTGAAAACCTGTTGTTGCCAGTAAGTAAAATCTCAAATATTCTATGTTCAGACATTTTTGTTGAGAAGCTATTTGGCTTGATGTCATCGCTTTGGACTGACACCAGGATTCAATGTAAGTGGGTGTGAGAAAAGCAGCCTGCAACTGCTCATAGTGAGTTGTATGTTTGTACTAAGTTTTATCACCACATAAAGGAAAAAAAGGAAGTTCTAAAAGCTGCAGGCACTTCAAAGAAGTATCGTTAGGAAAAGAAACAAGATAAAAAAATACCCTGGGCTTCCCTGGTGGCGCAGTGGTTGCGCGTCCGCCTGCCGATGCAGGGGAACCGGGTCCGCGCCCCGGTCTGGGAGGATCCCACATGCCGCGGAGCGGCTGGGCC
>NC_041233.1:93702511-93733492 GCF_002837175.3 Physeter macrocephalus
GGCCGCTGGGCCTGCGCGTCCGGAGCCTGTGCTCCGCAACGGGAGAGGCCATAACAGAGGGAGGCCCGCATACCACAAAAAAACAAAACAAAACAAAACAAAACAAATACCCTATAATATGGCACAGAAAGAAATATGTATCTTTTAAAAATTAAATATAGGTAATATCTGTGTAATTAGTCCTATTGTTCTACTTTTAAAGTATATTTATATATCTTAAGAAATAAAGTAATTTTGCCTACAAATTTATACACCCAAGTAAAAGATTTTTTAAAAGTTAAAAATAAGCCACTAAACCAGAGGATAAAAAGAAACATTACAAAATATTGTTATGTTCTTTCATACACATTATTCAATTAATCCTACCATAAATTACTACTAATTGTCACTGTTAACTAGTCCTATTTTTCTGTTTAAATAAAAACATGTATATAACAGAAAAGTAAATAGTAAAGTATAATATAAATTTCATGTAAATACCTATTTTACATAAGTTTATGATTGAGTCATAAATATACATATATAAGTATTTATTATATATTATATTACTTTGCATTTTTGGTATGGCTATGCCCCAGGTTGGCTTTCTAAAAAGTTGGCCACCTTGTTGGTAGAGAAATAGAATCCCTGTTTGAAGGAAAAGAAGATACATCAGTGAGCTTTTGCATTGTAAACAAACAATCCCCAAATCTCAGTGGCTTAGAACAAAGAAGGTTTACCTCATGCATCCTTTTTCCAGTGTGCTTTGGCTGCATCTCTGCTGTCCATTCGTCTTCACTATGGAAACGAAGCTGATGGAGCACCTCCTCTCTGGGACATGCTGCTCTGGTTATGGCAGAAAGACAGTAAAGCTTTCTCAGATGTGGCTTGGACCTCCTTCTGCTGGCATTTTATGGGCCAAAGAAGTCATGTTGCACTAGCAAATCACATGACTAAGCTCGATACCAATGGATTGGGAGTGTATAGTCTTCCCACAGGGTGGAGCAGAGAGTACTTGAGAAAATTAACACGACTTCCTAAGTATTCTCACTCGGTCACAAGTATTTGTTTCCCTCCCTCCTTCTCCCACAACACACTAACCCCTTCCCAAGGTAAACAACATCTAGCTCCAACTGGAGGTAGCTCTGCTCTTTGTCTTCTTTGTTCTGAGACTGAGGCTGAAAGAGAAACCCATACAGGGGGCAAGCTGCTCCTGTGATAGAGGGAAAAGAGTAATGGTAGAACAATGTTGTGGCTTTCAAACCTTCTGCTTGCACATGGCATGTGTCATCCTGGTCACACTTTATTGACCGGTGCAAGTCCCATCACTGCCCCCGGTATCAGTGGGGAATGATACCATCTCGTTCGTTACCAAGTAGGGCCACAGATACTTGGAAACAATAGACAACCTTCCCAGAAGGAGAAAGACAGACAACAAGGCAGAAAGAAAGGATTTGCCATAGAGTGGAAGACAGAATACATACAGTGTGATCCTATGAGCCTCTGGAGCAGCAACCCTTTTATCAGGTGCTTGAAGCTTTGGTTTCAGGTGGAAAAAGGATAGATCAAGACAGCGAGCTGCCTCATACAGCATGGGAGTTTAAAATAGAGTTTCCATCAAAGCATCCTAGACATTATAGCAATAGGAACACCTCAAATCAATATTGTTTGTATGGTGCCTATAATTCACAAGCTACTCTTCTTCATAAGGTTAAACAGGTATTTGCAACTATTATCTCATTTATTTTTTCAAGGTTATTTAAAATAGCATATGAAGATAACTGATCAGTTTGAACATTCTTGATGAAAGCAACACAAAACTCTAAGAAGAAAAGGATTCCTTTAAGCATTATAAACAATGTATATTTTAAGTCCTCAGTGAGTATAACAATAAAGAATGAGCATTAAAAGCATTCCCATAATGGCATAAACTACTCAGATTACTCAAGGCTGCTTTGCTGCCTCCGTTACTAAATGTTTTCTGAAATTTCTCCTCCGTATAGTAAGATCTGACACAAGATTTTAAATAAGTGTTTGAAACAAGATTTGAAATAAACATTGAAAGGACAAAGCTCATCTGATAGGCTATAAAAGATAAATATTTAAAAATCAATAATTTCTTATATACCTTCAGTTAGAAGAGGTAATTGGAAAAAGATATTCCATTTGCAAAAGCCTCATAAACTATAAGGAGAGATTGAACATTAAATGTATTGTCAAATGGAACTGAATTTGAACCCCAATCCTGCCACTTACTGTGTGTCTCATCAAATTGTTAAGTTTTCAAAGTTCCAGTTTCTCTCACTTGTAAAATGTAGATAAAATAGTACTTATCTCATAAGATTGTTGCAGGGGATAAGTAACAAAACTTTTGGAGAGTTTTCTGTCTGTACAGTACGATTCTCTGGATTTTGTATATGTTATGTCAAATAATCCTAACAATGGCTCTCTGAGGTGGGTAATATCTTCAATGCTTTTTTTCAGATAAGTAATATGAGACCACAAAAGGCCAAGTGGCTTGCACAGGGTCAGTCAGTACCAGTAAGCAAAGCAGTGGTGGGATTTGAACCTGGGCTGGTTTTTTTTTGGTTTTTGGGTTTTTTGTTTTTTGGTACGCGGGCCTCTCGCTGTCGTGGCTTCTCCCTTTGCGGAGCACAGGCTCCGGACGCGCAGGCTCAGCGGCCATGGCTCACGGGCCCAGCCGCTCCGCGGCACGTGGGATCTTCCAGGACCAGGGAACAAACCCGTGTCCCCTGCCTCGGCAGGCGGACTCTCAACCACTGCGCCACCAGGGAAGCCCCATTCCTGATTATTATGCATCGATACTTAATCAGAGATTCTTGATGAAAAAAGTACAGAAGTTTTAATAGAGGAAGCAGCCCTGGGACCAGTTTAAAGAGCAAATCCTGCCCGGAGGCAAGAGGATGCTTTGTAAGCAGGGAAGTGTAATGAGAACAAGCACATCTAGATGTATGGGCTAGTTACCAAGGTACAGCAAAAACGGTAACAGAATGGGCAGAACACTTCTAAATGTCGATGGCACCACAACGTTGGCTTTTGGTCATCCCACTTTGAAAAAAACAATAAAGAAAATGTACTACCAAGGAAGAGGGCATGACTGTTCAATCCAGGCATCCAGTTGAACCCAGGTCGGTCACCAAGGTGACATGGAAAAGGCTTTCCATCTCTGCCCCCTCTGGATTTTGTGAGTCGGCTCTCAGTACCAACCATATAATGAAAACATAGGTCATGCTGATGTTTAGTAAAACTCACTAGCAGAGGCAATCACGGAAGGGGCCCAGGGGAGAACTTCTCTAGGGTCTCCCATTCTCACAGCGGTTAATATGATGAATGAGTTTTTGGCCTCCGTTCCTTCTCTCTTCCCTTCACATTCCACGATATTTCCCGAAGAACTTCTTAATTGCCTCTGTACATTAAATCTTTCTAATGATAACAGCATTAACTCAGGCTCACTTTTATTTTGGGCCAAATTATCATCGTTGTACCACACGGAATTAATTAAAATGTAGCCAGGAAAGGCTGCCGTGAACGACAGAAGCGGAATTTGATTCTAAACACTGGTGGGAATCATCAGGGAGACAGGATGAGCAGCCAGCAGCCCAGCGCCACAGCCCTGGCTGGTATTTCAAGAGCTGTCTGTAAAGGAGGGCATAGTGGACTGGGGGCAAGGGACAGTGAAGACAGAGGAAACATGGGTAAGAAATTGAGATAACAGTTTTTAAAAAAAGCTCGGGCTGTTCAAGTTGGGAGCCTCATTTGGTGTAATTGCGTATGTTCGGCATTTAATATCTCTAGAGAGATTTAGCTTGAGTTGCGACTTCTCACATTTAATGAAGCGAAACTCTCTCCGGCCATTGCAAGACATATCTAAGGATGAAAACCAGTAATTTACAGCTTTAGTGACCTTATTACAGTGTACTTTGTGCTTGGCTGCTCTTCACTCTTATCTGGGCCATTATCAAAGGCTCCGTGGAGTATTGGCCATGAGCTACATGCAGACCAAGGGGCTTTGTCTTCAAGGGCTGTGAGCGTGGGTGAGATGGATATTGAATATTTTATCTTAACTCCTAAGAAAAATCAAAATAGCAACATGCTCTTTGAAACTCTAATATGCATGTGAATGGTGGTGATGAGGCAAAGTCTCCAATAACAAACAAGGCTTGGTGCAAAGCCTTCTAAAAGATGAGCTAATTACACTGAGAGCCCAAATAACAATGAATATTCTCCACTAGCTGCTGAATAGCTCCTGATTTTGAGATGCCTAACCTACATCTGTGCTATGGAGATGGAAATAACAACGGGACAGAAAACACCGTCATGTTTGCCAGATGCCAGTGGCTCACAGTGGGAGAATGAGGCATTCAGGTTGTCTCATTTGGGTAGGTCTTATTGTCAGGAATTAGCTCCATGGAAGAAGATGCATTTCAAGACAGGTGCATGCATGCACCATTCATTCAACAGGTACGAGGAGCTCCTACCGTGTGCTGGGCAAATTTCTAGACCAGGAGTTGGCAAACTTTTTCTGTAAGGGGCCAGATAGTGAAATTTTGTGGACCGTACATGCTTTCTGTCACATAGTCTTCTTCAGTTTTTTTTTTTTTAAACAATGCTTTAAAAATGTAAAAACAATTCTTAGTTTGGGAGGTCAAGTAAAACTAAATGCAAACTATAGTCTGCTGATCCTGGTTCTGGGCGCTTGACCAAAACTGCATGACCAAAATAAAATAACCACACACACAAATCCTGTCCTCGAGGAGTGTGAAGGAAGGAACGCAACAGAAACACACCATTAATATCATAAAAAATATATTAAAAAGTGATTAGTGCTAGAGCACAAAGGAAAAAGTAGATCTGGGGATGTTGGGGGGATAGTATTAAAGAAAAAGAAATATTTGGAAGAAAAAGACTTTCTTTCATTTGAGATTTCGTGACTTGAGATCTTGGTGAGGAGAGTACCTCTTGGATCTGAATTTTCGTGCTTCAGAAGAGGTGATCTGGTTCATGGAAATCCCAGGTATTTTAGAGCCAACACACCTGAACTTAAGTAACAGCTCTGTCACTTGGGAGTGTTATGGCCATGAGAAAGTGACTTCACATTGTTGGACTTTCATTTCCACATCTGCAAAATGGGAACCCTCATGAATGTCCTGCCATTCTACAAGTTTGCTGTGAGGCTCAACTGAGTTAATCAACATGCCAGTGCTTTGTAAGTGGTCAAAAAAGTGGTCAAAAGACAGAGTTTCATGCCATCCTTATCAGAGCTGTAGCTACTAGAAAGGTGGGGTTTTGCTGTTGTTATTTTGTTTTTAGCAGTTCACCCTTTATTAACGTTAGGCCCCGGGTCCCTTGGAGCTGGCGTTATTTATTTTATTTTATTTTTGCTTATTAATTTCATGAAAATAGTCTGTTTGAAACAAATGATAAGAATATGTTTTTATGTTTCTACAGTAAAGACAAGGGCATAAGGAAAGAGCAGCTTGTGAATCAACAGAAAAGGTGTTCTCTTATGTGAAGTGATTTGAGTAATACCATCCCAAAGTCCCATTTAGCATAAAATATTATTTTACAAGGACTATTAAAGTGCCCACAATTTGAAGTATGAGTCACACTGTCTTAACTGAGTGGAGTCATGTGCTGTCATGAAGGTCCCCATAAATTTGAAGAATTTGGCTTGTGATGGTTAAAGCTATGTATTACAATCTGTTGTTAGAAAACAATCAACTTCTTAACTAAAGCAGGGCTGACCTCTTGGTTGAAGATTTATCCAAAGCATGACACATTGGGTTGGAAGGCAGAAGTTCAGGGACATCTGATAGAGTGTTTGTACAGTTGGGTATAAGAATTACCAGGGCAGCAATCTAAGCAGTGTGGGCAAGACAGAAGTTCACTGGGTACTGTTGGCTAGTGATGGAGGCTGGAAGGTGGACAATAAAAAAAAGGGAAGCATATAGACCCCAAAGTTTGGCTTTGACCTTTTTTACTTTTTTTAATATAAGGCCAATCTTGGGAACCTCGCAAAAAATAATGTATGAGTTGAAGTAAAACCTGCTGTAGGCTTCATGGAATTCTGTTAACTCTTACTCATCCACATAACCCTTGAAACTGAAAAATAAACAGGTGTTACATCTTCTTCCTTCCATTTAGCAGGTAGTGCAGAGTTTCCCTGTGTAGAATCTTCTAGTTTTATCCTAAAATATTAACAAAGATTGATTCTAAAAGATAAAATACTTTAAAGTCATTTTCCTTGAAGGAGTCCCTATGATGGACCCCACAGTGCGTTTGAAGGGGAGAAGAAGTACCACAAAATTCATAAATGGTGAGTATATCTTATAAATGCCATGGCCTCCATGATATGAGGGCATGTTAAAAGGAAGAGTAACCTGAAAGGGCACTAAGAGAGCATACCTGAGAGTGTAATTAAGCCATTAAACAAAGATCTTTTCTTTGCAGTGAATCAAAAGAAATCTCTCTCCTCTAAACACACACAAACACACACACACAAACACACACACACAGAAAAAATACACTTACTTAAAAGCTATCCTTTTTAGAAGCAATGAAAGACAAGGTTTACTTTCAGAGACTTCCTCTGACAGCCTGTTACAAAACTATTCCCTTTAACTCTGCCTGAGGCCATTTCATTTCTAAAGATTTCTTCCTGTATAATTCAAGAACCACTGCCAAGCTCTACCAAATGTACTTTAAAAAAAAAATGCTTCTAACTCCATTTTAACTGGCATTTGCCTATGTTTCCTCTCTTGTCATCACTGATTAGCAGGATATTTATATGTAAACAGAAGCTGTCTAGGTTCTAATCAGCCTGCCCCACTCCCTATGGTGACTCACTAAGATACACCAGCACCATCATGAATCCTTTCTGCTCCGCTGTGTCCCAGGCTCTGCTGTGGCCACAGCTGTGAAGCTGAGCTGTCTAGAGAGGGGGCTGGTGAAGGGCAGGTCCTAGGTCTCATTTTTGAGTCAGTTTGCCAACAAGCTATGGCAGAGTCACAGGCTTTGCACACATTATTTTAAAATCACAATATCCATATGAAAAAAACTCCTCTTATCCACTTTTTAGTACTCATACAAGTCTTTGGCACATTGAAAGAACCCAATAAATATTATAGAATAAATATTGAGCGGTTTTTTCCTCCTGATATGGAAACTCAAGTTCAGCAAGGTTAACCAACTTAATATCAGATGAAAACATAGATCTGAGCATTTATGTTCCACCCAGTCTTTATCATAGACTCCATCCTGTGAAAGATTTTACTTAACAAAGCAAAATGGATTTGCTAAATGCATTGATTTGCCAATGGATTTGTCAAATACATACTTTAGGTATCAGAGATATAAAATTGCCAAAGGAATCTGAATAAAATAATCAGCTTTACCAGTTGGAATTGATACACTTTCAGTCAAAACAAGAAATCTGAGATTTAGTTGCCTTGTGCAGATAATTACAGCATCAGAGTATCTAAAATAATAAAAGGAGCTCACAAACCCAACTCACTGTGAGGATCCAGAGAACTTGGATGGGGACTTACTAGCTAAATACAATTCTTATAAATCTGTCATTGTCATTGGGGATAAAGACCTCTAAGTGATTGCCCAGCTTCATGGTGAGGCAACAGCATTATTTGTGTGTATAAGGATAAACAGTGTGAAAAGTCGGGATGAGTGAGAAGATCTAGATTTCTAATTTTTACTTGACTGCTAACTAGCAAGTGAACTTTGGCAGGTCACTTAGCAGCTGTGATTACGTATCATGTTTTCTTATGCAGGTAAGTATGGCTGTTCTGGGTACTATATAAAATCAAATCTATGAAATTATTTTTAAGCTATAAAATACTATATTGGCTTAGATGTTGTAAAATAGTGTGATTATTTAGTAAAGATCTGAGGAAAAAGGTTAAATATTGTTATAAACTTCATCTATCATGCTCGCCAGCTTTGCCTGCTAGAAATATGAGTGCTCAAAAGGGAGAAGATCAATGGCACAGAAATGTTCCTTGTTGCAGTTATGTCATCTGCAT
The DNA here is from genome assembly GCF_002837175.3 of Physeter macrocephalus. Lineage (NCBI taxonomy): Eukaryota > Metazoa > Chordata > Mammalia > Artiodactyla > Physeteridae > Physeter > Physeter macrocephalus. Next base: position 93,710,548 of record NC_041233.1, read on the forward strand.
AACCATCTGATGAACCACGGGTAAATGGCAATGGGGAAAATGAGTAATATTGATTAATTCCTAATTTTAAAAAGAACAAAAATATTTGATAGCCATTCCATTTGATAGCTTCTAGTAAAAGTACTGTGGGATATTGATTATTCTTTCCATAGTGAGGCTTGCTCTCAGCACTGGCAGCTGAAGTATGAAGAAGGGAAGAATTTCATTAACAAACGATCCCTGAGTGATCAGGGTGCGTTTGAGTTCAGGCAAGGAGGAAAAAGAAATGCACACACGGAGAAGAAAAATGGCACATTTTCCAAATTTTTTTTTCCAAATAACCTGGAAAAAAATTTTTTTTCTGAATGAGAAAATGTATCACCTTTTGCTCAACGGTCATAAATGGCAACTGGCCACCATATTGAACAGTACATATTTAGAACTTTTCTATGATCACAGAAAGTTCTGTCTGATCTAGACCCTTATTGCCCACTGGAAATTACTGCCTAAATGTTCTATAGACACTTTAAATTCCCCATAATTGCCAGATTTATTTTTCTTTCTGTAGTACTGCACTCAGTCTCCAAGTTTTTTGATCATGCATCTCTGATAAAAAAAAAAAATTTGAGCATACCCTCCCCCAAAAAAGTGTATCACCTTTGATTTTTAAATAATTTCTTAGTTGCCTAGATATGCAAAAAAAAAAAAAAAAAATTCTGCTTCCTCTTCCTCCTAAATTCAACTTGTTTAAAATACCAAAACTCCATCCAGATGTCCAGATGGGGAGTCACCCAATTTCTCCCTCTCCTTCAGCCCTTCCTTCAGTTGTACCAGACAATCTAGTTGATACTACCCCAAATTATGTCTTGAATCTAGACCCGCTTTTTGTCTACCAAGCCTTAGGTAAGGTCTTCATTATGTACAATAGCCTCCAGGTTGTTCCCCCTTTTATTCATCTTTCATATAGAAAATATTCTTCATTGACTTAACATAGAATTCAATTTTCTAACACATAACTTTTATCAGGTCAATTCTCTGCTTATAGCTATATATGGATATATCCATATATATATGTTCAAAATGAGTTTTCTCTTATTTAAAATGCAGAAAGCCAAAATCAAACTTAAAAAAAATCCAGATAAACTACAAAAGCTCAGCTTTTCTAGACTGAATCAGAAAACTGCATCACAGGGCCACCAAGTAACCTGAAGTCTAAGAACAACAAAACGCCTGATGCAAAAACATCTAGTACTTTATTAGATGCTTGTTGATCACATCCTTTGAAAATGAAGGTTGTGCCCACTTTGCCAGTGAAGGCTCTACTCTACCTATTAGGTAACTCACAGCTAGAACTTCCGTTCTTTGGGTAAAGCAATATGTTCTTATGTTTAAAGGAGTGAACATTTAATGCATTCAAGAACAAAGCAAGGAAAGAAAAAGAAGGAAACAGTTGGGAACAGTGAGGACTGTGGAGCATTGGCTAATTCATGCCCTTTCTAAAGGCTTTTGTTGTTAGGTGCTATGTGAGAATGCAAGCCAACTCTTGTCCATTTTTCAGATTTCTCCAGAGAAACTGAAATTCCCCATTTTGGGTTAAATCTCCCAATTTAAAATATGACAGTTGCTTACCTTTTTTTTTTAACTCTTATGGAAACAAAACCCTGATCTCTGTTCCAAAGTTTACTTATCTTATTTAAGATAAGTACTAAAACCAAGGATGACAATTTAAGGTATAGTTACACATTGCACAATGCATGTTTCCTCAAAAAAAGAGCATGTAGATCAAATATAATTAAATCAAGTTCTAAGTGCATTGGAGATACTTGTGATTTAAAGGAAGCCCATGATGAATCCTTTTGTCTTGTAAAAAATTATTCCCAGTTTTGTTTTGATAAATTATTATCGAAGGGATAGAACAAGACTGTAGAAAGAGTAAAGAGCAAAGGCAGTGGCGTCACACGAACATGTATCACATACTAGGTTTGTGACACACAAATTTTGTGGACAAAACCTTATATCATTTTTGTGCAAATTAAATCAGATAATGTATTTAATACAGTTTTAGTGAAAATTAAACGATATGTTTAAGCACTCAGAGAAATGTTTGATTAAAGGTAGATATTACTCTTATAAATAGGGCAATTCTCTGGTTTGTATAAATAGGGCAATTCTCTAGTTCATATAAACATTAATAAATTCCAATTTTAGGGAGATGTGAGCATAAGAGAAAAGATAACTTAGGTATATCATTACTGTTTATAAGTATTGAAGTATGTACGAAGCTGACAATTTCCTTCAACTTAATTCTCTTCCGTAGGCTTGGTCTTGAGACCATGGGGAGATTGTCAGAGTTTAGTCAAACATGACTAATATCCTTGATCTAAGGGTTATTAAATACCATAGCAGGTCATCACTGTCTTGAGAAACCTTTAAAAATTGGATAGACAATTTTGTCTTGTAAGAATTAGGTGTTGACTGACCAGGACAAGACAAAGACAAACCAGTTGCCCTCTGGCTTGTGATTTCTTCCTTCTGCTGATTTTGATTGACACCTATATAATCTTGGACAAAAACACCTGGCACTTCTGTGACTTCATCTTCTTTCTCAGCAGCAAAGAGGGACTGATAGTGTCCTCTCACTTTTAACCTCATAGGAATTATGAAACAGAGATGAGACATGAAATGATCTCATGAGAGACCCTAGAGCACTCTGGAGATGGGTGCCTTGAAAACACACTGTCGTGCCATCCAAACTTAATGTTGGCATTGACTCACAAAATTCTGGCTACTGGTATTTAAAACTTAGCCTGTGGCATTAAAACGGCCATGTAGTCCACACACATGTAAAACCTCCTCTCTTAAATTTTAAAGATATACAGCAATTTTTCTGGTTTTAATTTACATGTTTATATATCATCTTGACTACTATGTTTATTAAGTAATGTGTGTACATTCAGTGTCATAAAATATATTCACAGTTTTGTAAAATATCCTTATAAGACAGATGTGCTTATTCATCCAAATTTAACTAAAATCAGGTGATAAGAGGAAAAGAAATGGCTTAAATAAACACTACACATCAAACTCCTGCTTCTCTATAGGATAAAAAAAAAATCACAAGAGAGTGTACTATAAGCTAGACAAGGTACAAAAACCATAAATCTTTGAACCCCATTAGAGAGTTGAGATGCAATCAATCATCAGAGAAATGCAAATCAAAACCACAATGAGTTATCATCTCACAACTGTTAGAATGGCTATTTTCAAAAAAATAAATGTTGGTTAGGATGTGAAGAAAAGGGAACCCTTGGGCACTACTAGTGACAATGTAGATTGGTGCAGCCACTATGGAAAACAGTATGGAGGTTTCTCAAAAATTTTTTTAAAAATACTATGTGATCCACTTCTGGATATATACCAAAGAAAATGAAACAAGGATCTCAAAGAGATATTTAATTATATATATATTTATTAGTACGTTATTCACAATAGCCAAGACATAGAAGCAACTTAAATGTCCACCAAACATAAAACATAAAGAAAATGTGGTATACGTGTCTATAATGGAATATTAACATATTGAAAACATAAAGAAAATGTGGTATACATGTCTATAATGAAATATTATTCAGCCGTGAGAAAGGATGAAATCTCACCATTTGTGACAACATGGTTGGACCTTGAGGGCATTATGCTAAATGAAGTAAGTCAAACAGAGAAAGACACATACTGTATGATCTCACTTACACATGGAATGTAACAAAGCCAAACTCATGGAAACAGAGTAGAATGGTGGTTGTCAGGGGCTGGGAGGTGGGGAAAATGGGAAGATGTTGATCAAAGACACAACCTTCAGTTTTAAGATAAGTAAGTCCTGGGGCTCTAATATAAAGCTTGGTAACTGTAGTTAACGATACTGTATTATATACTTGTATTTTATATTTGAAAGTTGCTAAGAGAGTAGACCCTAAACCTTCTCATCACTGGTGGGGGGGCACTATAACATGTGAGGTGATGCATGTGTTAACTAACCTTATTATGGTAGTCATTTCACAATGTATACATGTATCAAATCATCATGTTGTACACCTTAAACGTACACAATTAAATGTCAATTATATTGGTTGGCCAAAAAGTTCATTCGGGTTTGTCCATAAGATGGGATGGAAAACCCGAATGAACTTTTTGGCCAAACCAATATCTCAATAAAGCTGGCAAAATAAAAGTGATATAAAAATATGTCATAAATTTAAAATTCCCTTAATGTGCTTAAACACACTCAACACAGCAGAAGAAAGAAAGAATGAACTTAAAGAAAGGACAGTAAAAATTAGCTAAAGTAACAGATAAAAAGAAGAAAGAATAAGACAATCAGAAGAGAGCATCAGAAATCAGTGGGACAATATCAGATGGTCTAATACATCAAATATAACAAATATACCAAATGAGAAGATGGTACACTAGCAATATTTGAAGAGATAATGGCTGAGAATTTTCCAAAATTGTCAAAAGACATCAATCCACAAAATAAGATAAGTAAATGAAGCAGGACAAATACAAAGAAAAAAACACTTGGTCACATCATAGTCAAACTGCAGAAAACCAAAGATAAAAGGAAATTTTAAAAAAGACAGTAAGACAAATACAAATACATACAGTGAACAAAGCTATGAATAATTGCTGACTCCTTTTCAGAAGTAACAGAGGACAGAAAAAAAAATGACATCTGTAAAATACTGAAGAATTTTTCTAACCCAAAATTCTATATGTAATAAAAATACCTTTCAGAAACAAAGCTAAATGAAAATATATTCAGAAAGTCAGTAGCTGACAGATTTGTCTCCAGTAGACCTGTACTACAGGAAATGCTAGCAGAAGATATCCAGACCCAAGGGAAGTAATAACAGATGGAAGTCTGAATCTTTGGGAAGTAAAGAAGAGATCTAGCATATATGGTAAAAATAGAACACATTTCACATTCTACTCATAGATACATACAGACTACATATATACATACATTGATAGATAGATATTTGATACATTGATAATGATATAGATGCATAGATAAATACTTGTATCTATGTTCTTAAATTTATTTAAAGAGCCATTAACCATTTAAAGTAAAAATAATGACAACATAGAATGTTGTTTGCAGATAAGTAGAAGTAACATATAGGGCAACGAAAGTATAAATGGCTAAGTTGATACCGTTGAAGGGGTGAGTGGTATAAAAATTTTATTTCATCAAAAAAGATAAAAGGAAATGTGTCACGGAGAAACAAAGAACAGGTGAGATAACTATAATGCGAATATCAAGATGGTAGACAAGTTGAACTGTGTGAAAAACTAAATTAAATCTTAAGCTACCAGTCACTCCTATTAAAAGTCTGAGATTGACAGACTGAATTTAAAAAAGTAAAAAACAATTCTATGCTATTTACAGTAACCACACTTTAAATACAAAGACACAGGTTGAAGTTATAGGGAGGAAAAATATGTACAATGCAAGTTCTAAGCCTAAAAAATAAGACAGAAAATACTACCAGGCAGAAAGAGGGGCTTTCTATAATGGTAATGGAGAATAGTCATCAAGATGACATAGAGATCACACTTGTTGATGCATCAAACAATAGAGCTTTAAAATCAATAAAGCAAAACTGACATAGCTAAAGAAATAGGTGAATCCACAGTTGTACTTAGAGATTGTAACATTATTCTTTTGAATAATTGATAAAACAAGTAGACACACACAAAGAAAGTAAAAATATAGGGAATTTGAACAATACTGTCAACCAATTAGATCTATTTGATATTTATCGAAGATCGCACCCATTAACTTCAGAATAGCCATGTATTGCATGTGGAATATTAACCATGTTGTGCTAGACCATCCAAAAGTCTCAATATTTTTCAGAGAATCAGTTATTTGGAAAATTCCCAAATATTTGAATATTGATCAAAAACAGTTTTGAATAATTCATATATCAAAAAACCCCAACAAAAATTAAAATATATTTTGAAATGAATGAAAATAACAGCACAACATGTTAAGTTTGCAAATCGCAGCTAAAGCAGCTCCTAGAAGAAAAATTTTACCTTTAAGAGTATATATTATTAAAGAAGAAAAGTAGAAAATCATTGAAATGTAACTTTAAAAAACCTAGAAGTAAAAACAAATTACAGTAAAACCACAGTAGAAAACAAAAATAATATGAGTAGAAATAATTGAAATAGAAAATATACAAACAATAGAGAAAACAAAGTAAAATTTGGCCTACCAAGATTGATCAATGAAAAAGAAATAAAAGATCAGTACCAGGAATGAAAGAGAGTCTATCACACAAAGTATAAATATGTGATGTGTGGGGATTTATAAACAACTTCTTGCCAATAAATTTGAAAACTTAAATAAAATGCACAGATACCTTGGAAAATTTAACTAACCAAAACTAAAATAAAACAAAGTAAAAATCTTTACACTATATCAAAGACATTAAATTTGTAACAAAAAAAACTCTAGATGTCTTCACTTATTGAATTCTAGAAAATAGGTAAGTGAGAAATGATACTAATATACACAAACATAAAATGAGTCAGGATAAAGTTCCTGACTCATTTAATAAACCAAGAATAACTCTAATACCATTAGAAGCAAAGAAAACTGCAGATAAATATCCCTCATTAAATAATAGAAAACAAAGTCCAGTAATTATTGAAAAACTAACACATCATGATCAATGAGAGTATCACAGGAATGCTTATTTGTTTTAACATTTGAAAATCAACCAATGTAAATCATTGCACTAAAAGAATAAAGAAGACCGTGATCTTCAAAAGTAATGGAGAAAAAGCATCTGGCCAAATTCAATTACCAGTCACGATAAAAACTCTCAGCCAACTAAAAATAGAAGAAAATTTGTTTAAACTTATAAGATGTACCTACAAGAAACTGACAGCTAATATCATAATTAATGGGAAATAATCACCACTTTTTCTTTACGACTGAGAACAAGACAAAGATATCTATTCTGACTGCTTCCATTTAACCTTGTGGGGCAGGCCCTAGCCAGTGCAGTAGGACAAGAAATAAATGTCATTAAGATTGAGAAGAAGTGAAATTGTCTTTATTCTCAGATGCAATTGTTGCATACATGCAAGTCATTATGGAATAATTACAAAAACATCTCCAGGCACTAATATGGAAACGTAACAAGTTAACAGGATACAAAGGCAATATTAAATAAAATTATATTTCTCATATTGGCAACACAGAACTGAAATTGAAATCTTAAAAATAACGCTGTTTGGGGCTTCCCTGGTGGCGCAGTGGTTGAGAGTCTACCTGCTGATGCAGGGGACGCGGGTTCGTGCCCCGGTCCGGGAGGATCCCACATGCCGCGGAGCGGCTGGGCCCGTGAGCCATGGCCGCTGAGCCTGCGCGTCCGGAGCCTGTGCTCCGCAACGGGAGAGGCCACAGCAGTGAGAGGCCCGCGTACCGCAAAACAAAACAAAGCAAAACAAAAAACGCTGTTTGTAATAATAATAAAAGAACATTAAACACCTTGAAATAAATATAATAAAAATGTTTATGACCTCCATACTGAAAACGGTAAAACGCTGCTACAAGAAAATATAGGTCTTACATAAATAAAAAGATATAAATAAGAATAAAAGATAATAATAAAAGATTTCATATAATAGAAGACAGTATTGTCAGAAGTTTCATTTTTCTCAAAATGATCTTTAGAATCAACGCAATTCCAATCAAAATTCCATATTAGAAATTTTTTGAAAAAGAACACAATTTCTAAAAAGAGGAAGGGAGCCGTGAGCCACAACTACTGAGCCCATGTGCAACAGCTACTGAGGCCCGCGCACCTAGAGCCTGTGCTCCGCCACAAGAGAAGCCACCTTAATGAGAGGTCTGTGCACCACAATGAAGAGTAGCCCCCGGTCGCTGCAACTAAAAGAAAGCCTGCGCGCAACAACGAAGACCCAACGCAGCCATAAATAAATAAATAAATAAATTTATTTATTTAAAGAAAACAGAGTTGTATCAGCATAAATTAGACAAATTAATCAAAGGCAGACACTAGAGTCCAGATAAGCTCACTAATATTATTGATTCCAACCAAAGTACCAAGTATGTTGGGTGAAGACAAGATAGGTTTTTGACAAATAGTGCTAGAACAATGGAATATTTGCATAGAAAAAATGGACTTGAAACTTATTTCAACTGTTGAGGCATAATTAATTTTTGATGGATCATAGAGCTAAATATCAAAGCTAGAACCACAAACCTTCCAGAAGAAAACGCAGGAGAATACCTTTGTGACCTTAGGCTGGGAAAATATCCTGTAGGTAAGTCACAAAATACGAACCACAAAAGAAAACAATGATCATTTGGGCTTCTCCAAAATTAAAAATTTCTTCTCATCAAAGACATTGTTGAGAAAATGAATAAGCAAGCCCGGGTCCTGCTCATGCGGGTCAACTAGCAGTCACATCCTCTCAATTACCTCCTCCGACAGTGAAAAAAACCAGGAAATCTCAACTCTCATTGCCAGTGGGTGTGCAGATTTATTCGATCACTTGGAAGTTGTTCAGCAGTTTCTCATAAACAAATAGCTACCATATGACCCAGCAATCCAACTCCTAGGTAAATAAAAAAGAAACCACATGTGTTTTGTATATAAACGTCTTGTATATAAACTTTATTCACAATAGTTCGAAAGTGTAAACAACCCCAATGTCCACCAATAAAGAAATGGATTGGCAAATTGCTGTATAAACATAGAATAAAATATGAAGCAAAAAAAAAAAGGAACATTACTTATATACATAAAATGGATGAATCTGAAAATGTTATGTTCAGTCATCAAACCCAAACATGAAAGAAGACATACTGTATGAATCTGTTTATATGATAATCAAGAACATGGAAAACAATTCATGGTGACATCAGAAAGTGGTTGCCTCTTGGCTGGGAGCAGGGGAAGGAGACGATAAATAGGCAAATTAACTGAAGAGGGGCGCAAAGGGTCTTTTTGGTATGATGGGGCTATTTATAGCTTGTTTGGTGTAGTCATTTCATGGGTGTATACTTGATGGTGTATACAGTTGTCAAAATCATCAAACTGAACATTTAATATCTGTGCATTTTTCGTATGAATTTATATCTCAATAAATGTAATACAAATAAATAAGAAGGAAAAAAATTAGCCGTCAAATTGAAGAAATTCAAGGGTAGCGATACCCTCAGATAATGTTATTCATACCACCCCATGGAAAAGTGAACTCTCACACGTAAACATTCATCTGCTCTGTGGGAGGCTTGCGGTGGGAGAACATATTGTATAGACAGCCTTGCAAGCGGCTGTGTTTATTTTCGGTTTAAGACAAGGAGACAATAACAGGCTGTGAATTTGAGATGAGGAAAATTATTGTGGAAAGAGCTTTTAGGTATGTAAGAAATGGCGAGAGGAATGGGCTTCAGAAAAGAGCAGGCTGAGTGTCTTCTCAAGTGGCTAAGAAGCTTATCAGGGGACAGGAGGCTGATGGTCTTTTGTGCATGCATTGATTTGCACAATCCTCAGATTCAAGCACCATCTTCTCAATAAGCTTAAACAACACTTGGGCCAAACTTAATCTGCAAGGGAAAGAAAAACCTCCCTGGAACATACATCCACTCCCATTCATGGAGTTCTAAACTCCTGATGGCCAGCTGTAAAGTGAAGAAAAGTGACCTACATAGCCATCATCATTTGCATTCATGTCAGTAGAAGTAGTATAATGCCTGCAGTTACTAGCTGGACCAATTAGCAATTTGGGGAACAATTGAGATTTAAGCCTTTTTTAAATCTAAAGAGATCAAACCATCAGTGAACTGCAGCCAGCTTGCTGTGATGATACCCTATGTCAAATATAAGAATTGTTCAGTGATTTAGAAAGCTAACACTGGACCCTTTCTCTACATTTTATGGAAAGAGAGGAAATCATATACTTCAGCCAATAATCATTTATACCAGTTTAAACATTTTTAAGTGCCCTTATATTTTTTCCAGTTTTTTTGAGCTATAATTGACACAACAGCGTTGTATAAGTTTAAGGTATAAAACATGATTTGACTTACATCATGAAATGCTTATCATAATAATTGAACATCCATTATCTCACATAGATATAAAATAGAAGAAAAAGAAAAAAAATGTTTCCTTGTAATGAGAGCTCTTAGTATTTTACTCTCATCAACTTTTATACGTAACATACAGCAGTGTTAATTATGTTAATTATATTTATGATGTTGTACATTACATCCCTAGTACTTATTTATTTTATAACTGGGAGTTTGTACCTTTTGATTGCCTTCACCCAATTCCCCCCTGCGCCCCCCGGCAACCCCACTTCTGGTAACCACATATCTGATCTCTTTTTCGAGGAGCTGGTTTATTTGTCTTTGAAATATACTTGACCTACAACACTATGTTAGTTCCCGTTACACAACGTAGTGATTCGGTATTTCTATACATTTCAAAATGATCGCTGTGATAAGTCTAGTTACGATGTCACCATACAAAGGCATTACATAGTTATTGACTGTATTCTCCACACAGTGCATTTCATACCTGTGGCTCATTTATTCTACAAAAATGCCCCTATATTATTATCTCATTTTCTCTTTTTCCAAATCTCTGAGGACTAGAGAGTTTTAACTGGCTTGAGCTTTGGTCGTCTCACTTATGAATGGAGATAAACGGTTTGCCCATCTCACATGGTAACATATGAAGCCCTAAAGTGTACTACTTCCCAATACTATATCTCAATTGATGTCATTCCATTCTTGTCTCTGTTTTCTAATTTTTTATAGCAATCCAGCCGCAAGGGTGGGGTGAAATACAAACTCTTAGCACCAAGGCTAGTGAAGACATTACTTAGGAAGAACCTTCTGTAAGCTCACTAAAAACTGTATGTAGCCAGATATCTAAGGAAAGGGGCGGCCTGCAATTTCAGACAATCCATCCAAAAGAAAAACAAATACCATGTTTGAGGGGAAAGTAGATGGCTGAACGGAGTATAATTCACTGAATGAGCTTTACGACTTGATTCCAGGAAGATGTCCATGTCACATTGTAGGTGGTGTAGGTGGCAGCCATCTGTGACGCCATTAGGCTCAGTTTGGTCCTAGCCTTGCTTTCTCTCACTCTCTGCTGGGTGGACATAATATCTCAACTCCTATTGTTCGTTATTTATTTTGGATTTGCCTTGGATTTCCCTTGCTTGCAAAATCCTTCAGGGTTTACCTCCGTGAAAGGTCATAAAGAATACAAGAGAATAGCTATTAGTGACGCCGCTGAGGCTTGCTAGAACATGGGGCAAGAAGTTGTGGGCAGGGAAAGTGCATGATAAGAAGTTGGGAGAGTAAGATCGTTCTGATGGGATATGTCCTGGTGGGAAATCCAGTGGGGATCTGTAGGCAGCCCCGACAGAGGGGTGCGTATCTGCAGTGGTAGAAGCCTGGATGGAAAGCCTATGGAAAGGGGAGAGCCAGGCAGCATAGGAGGATAATTTCAGGCAAAGAACCAATGTTCAAATATGAATTCGACAAATATTTATTGAGAATATACCATTTGCCACACATAGTGCTCAGTGCTAGGAAAGCAAGTGTAAAGAAGAACAAGAAGTATCAATTATCACATTTGACTCCATGATTTGCGAGATAAATGTACTTGTTAGAGTATGGAGAAAATATAGAAACACGGAGACATGAGCTTATATACTTTTTTTTTCCTTTCTAAAATTTTCTGTTCTGAGTTTTTCTGTTTGGTTTTGTCTTACTTTCAGAAACTCTGAATGACTCTATTGAAATTCTATTTTGAAAATCCGGTATCACCTGTTCCTAATTTCAGGAAACCATCAATCTGTTTCTTTAAGAATCATGAAAAAAATTAGTTTAATGATATGGTGTTTTCTTCAGCAATTTTCTTTAGCGGTACATGGGATTAGAACAATTTTTTTCTGCTGCTCTGTTGCATTCTTCATACTGTTGTACCCGCCTCACGTCCGGAGGTCCCATCTCATTAGATGCTACAGCTCTGTGTGCAGAGAGTTGGCATTATTATGATTGGAACATTATTTATTCCTATTAAACAAAAGGTGGTTTTATGGAAGTGTTAAAACATTATTGCTTCTTGACTCCCTGGATCCATCAAATACCAGCTTGTGCTGTATTGCCTGGCAGGGAGTAATCATACGTTAACATTCAGCCCTGATGTACACGGAAAATGAAACTAGTATCGGTTGTCTTTAAACGTTAGAAACGTGCTCCCTTCTGATGGCTGTTTTTGCCCCCAGAACAACCAGCTAGAAGTAAGTAAACAGAGAGCTTTCCTAAATTCTGTGCTTCGAAAGAAAGTGGACAAAAAGCTCTCAGAAACCTAAGCCTCACTCTCCAGCCCTGAGACAGCAGGTCGGGAGACAGAAACCTGGGGGCTTGGCAAAGGCTTTGGAAAAAATCTAAGGAGAAAAAGATGCTGAATTAGTATCAGTAGGACATGGCAGAGAGAAGTGGAAGAAGTCTGTCTCTAATCCCCAGATCAAGCAAACTGGTCAGCTTCTCCTTATCCAAAGGGTATCTTTAAAAGGAGTGAGGTCGTCTGTCCACCCTCATTTTTCCTTGGATTTTTTCATTTCTTAAATGCAGTTCTAAAAACAAGCAACCAATTTCCATGGTCTTTTTATTATTTACATATGTGTATGTCTTTGTCATGAGCAACTAATACTGTTATGAATGACTATAGAAAGCAGCCTCAGTGTGGTGTCATCAGGAGACTGGGGTCCTAGTCTTGCTGTGCCGTTGAAGGACTACCAGTGTGACGTTACGTGGTACCCAGTCAGCAACATCAGCTCAGCTGGGAATATGTTAATGCAAATTCTCAGGACCTAGAACTACCGCATCAGAAACTCTAGGAGTGCGTCCAACATTTGTGTTTAGCAATTTGTGCTCTAGATATTCTGCTAAAAGCTAAAATACGAGGAACACTTCTTCAAGCATTAGACGTTTTCTGTGACTCAGTTTCCTCCTCTACAAAATGAGAGAATTCATCTGGATGATGTTTTCGATGTCTCTTACTTACATATTGATTTTCTAACATTTTAAACTGGATAAAGGATATTTATTGGTCTGATGTTTAGGCAGCATAGCGCCTGCTACATAGTAGGTACTCATGAAATAAGATGGTTATGAGATGGCCTCTGCCCCGACTGGAAAACACTCACATCTTAATGGGGAAATACTGCAGAGCTATTGCCATTTGTTTGTATGAATTGGAGCTACCAAGTAGAATTCTGCTTAGAAGCAAAAGTAAATAACTCTGTTCAGAGGAAAGTGTCATGAAAGAAATGCATATTTCACAAGACTCTTAAGAGTGAGTTCATCAGAGAAGGGGAGAAAAGCAAAGAATACAGCAAATACAAAGGAATTAGGTGTGGAAGAGCATTTTGTTTTGGAGTGTGAGAAAGTGTATGCAGTAAAACAGAAAAAACAATGACGTCCACTGAGAAATTCTGTTAAGGAGGGTTGTGTACATTTCCCAGACTTCTTTAGCCAGTATAAGTTTGCAACTGTGAATTTGTGTATATGGGAATATCACGTTTTTTTCTTATTAAAGCAAATCATATTTGACTCCAAGCTTCCATTCTGCTAGACTGGCAAGAGATTCAGTAATCTCACTTCTAAACGCATCTGCCTCTCCCCCCAACACGGATGGGGAAGATATTGGGCCAAACTGAGTATTCTAAAAAGCCTCAAGTTCGTATTATTTCTTTCAAGTCTTATGATTCTGTGGTTTCTTGGCCCCCTGGGGCAGAAAGTCTTTGCACGGACTGTGTCAGTCTCCCTCAGATGCCAGGAAATTGCCAGAAAATAGGTTGTATATTTCTTCTGATCTAGGGTTGTGTAAACCTCTACCCCATGAAGATCTAAAGAAACCTCTCCTCTCTCCTGCTTGCTGCCTCTCAAGATCCTTTTTTTCTGGAGCACCCTAGATCATCTCAAATACAGATGAGAGATTAACGGTGAGTAGCTTCTTGAGGGCTAGCTTCAGAAAAATGATGGAAGGTAAAAAACACAGAGAGCAAAACACAAAGGAATGCAGTCATATTTTGTAAACCAGAATCAGTGGGACTGAGTTCTTTTTGATATTTGGGGTGCATAATTGTATTCCACAAAATAAAACCAAGATGGGGCCACATAACCCAAAGGACTATTATTTTCATAATTCAAAGAGGAATCTGGGAGATAGACTGTTTCCCCAGTAAGTTCACTGCTTTGTAATAAATGAAATTTTTGCACTGGTAAGAGCCCCACAAATTGAATTTATCTAACCAAACTCAAATCTCTTTCAAAGCACTATGAACTAAGGTCTCTGGGGAATGAGTAGCTAAGTTTTCTCCTGATGTGGATAGAACCTAAACCCTACTTCTGGGGTGCGGGCTTATTTTCTGATAATTTCAAGAAAGTCTTGGCAAGGTGCGGAAGGATTACTTCTGGAGAAAAAGTTCTGCTGTGTGTGACGTTTATGCTGTTTTGTGAAAGGGAGATTTAAGACAGACGTGAATCATGTGCTTTGCTAAGCACTAAACCCTCACATTCGGGCCATTTCATGTTTCCTAGTCCTTCCTCCTTAGAGAATTTGAAAGGGATACACTTTTTTTTTTTTGACCTCGCCACGCGGCTTGTGGGATCTGAATTCCCTGACCAGGGATTGAACCCGTGGCCCCTGCAGTGAAAGCTTGGAGTCCTAACCACTGGACCGCCAGGGAATTCCTGAAACGGATAAACATTTTTATTAACCTTAATTTTACAACAACCAGTGAATTTACTCTCTTCTTAAAAAGTTTTTTTTTTTTTTAATTTGTATCTCCCCATCTTACAACCCCAAACCCCAGGAAATTAGTCCTGATGGAGACATGACAATTCAGGAAAAGGAGCGGTCCTTTTGCTTAGGAAATCATCCTATTGCTTCCCTGGAGAATCACTGTAATTCAGATCTCTCTTTCGGATTTCTTATCACCATTTGAATAAACATATCCTGGCTGTTGTTCTTTTTAAAAAAATAAGCGGTGTTTTCTTCACTTTTTAAAAAGTACAATATGTACTGGTTATAAAGCACTGAGAAAATTCAGAAAGGTAGGCACACACACATATACATACAAAACTCATTCATAATTATAATTTTATCTCTCAGAATTAACCACTGCTAACATTTTGATGTTTGTTCTATTGGACTTTTTCCTACATATGCACTTATGCACACAAAATCACCCATTATGCCATCATGTAATCACTTAGACTTAATCACTATTAAAATTAAAAATAGATTTTTGATACAGCTCTACATGAATATACACACACGTTACAAAATTGAAGACATACTCAAGATATTAAGTTGCTACTTACTTTTTTCCACTTACAACATATTACGAACATGTTCTAAAGCCCTTATGAGTTTCCTTAAGTTAAGTGATGTAAACAGAATTGTACATCAATGTATTTAATTTCCTGTTGTCTTCAGTTTTTCACTATTATTAGTATCATTGTGATTAACATTCTTAAAGATAAGTCATTGCACACATCTAATTTATTCCTTAGCATGAAATGCAGGAATTGGATTGCTGGTTACAGCTATGCACATTTTAAATGTATTTGAGCAAAAATACATTCTGAATAAAATTTATTAATATATATTCCTAACAAAAATTAGAATACCATTTTCCCACTCTCATAAACACCAGGTATTTTCCTTCTTCTTTTATGCTTGAATAATTGATAGCTGAAAATGGATAAAATTGTAGTTTAAATTGCATTTTAGAGAATTAGTAGTGAGACAGCTTTTTGCCAAAATTTTTCATTGTTGCTCTGTATTTCTTCTTTGATTAATTGCTTTTTCATGTCCTTTCAATTTGACCCAGTTTTCCTTTATTTTTTATGGTTAATTTTATTATGTAAACTAACAAAATATCAGCAGCCATAAACATAGCTCTGTAAAATATGGTAGTTAATGGACCACCTAGGAACTTACTTTTACCTGTGAATGGGGGACTTGGGGCTCCCCTGGCTATTTGGTGGCATTTATGGGTGAAAAATGAACATGTTTTAAAGTTTCTATTAGCAAAAATGTCATTTGGGGCTTTCTATTCTAATACGTTAAATGGAGTAAACTTCCTTATGTTTCTATTACGGTGTAGCTGTCTAACCTCTTCTCCAGCAAATAAGCAAACATGACCTGAAACCTCTTGGAAAATACTACCAGAAATCTCAATTCCTTAGTTCTGTTAGTTTCAAGCAGTTCCCTTAACATTTTCAGATTGCCTCTCTAGTTCCTTTTCCTTTTGAGAATATGTGCACATGGATATATTTTACCAAAAAGGGAGAGATGAGAAGTGAAGATGATTTTTCTTTCCCCTGTACTGGGCTTCTACTATTTCTCATTCTTGAATTATGGTGAAATTGTGCCATGAGAAGTGATTCTTTGTTCCATTTTTTCTTGGATTTCTTTGTCACAAGACTACCGTATCAAATATTTAAGGTCCTGTATATTCCATGAATAATAGCACGGTGGATGAGATACAATGACCTTTTCAGTATTCTGTACTGTGACTAGCTATAGTCAATCCATTCATTTCGTTCTTTTATGGCCTCCCTGAGCTTGAGAGCAAAGAGTGAATGGCCACCCGAATCAAAATATGATGTGCCAGAAGGTCAGAATAGTAAAGTACACTAGTATATTTCATAGAATATGTTAAGGCATTAAAATCCTAATATTTTGCCCTGATGCCAGCATCTATAATGGGAAAAGAAAATGGCAGTCTAGGAATTTGCCCTTGTGAGAACTGGAACAAATCCAAATGGGTAATGACTGTTTCTCATCTTAATTACAGTAAAATTTTATTTCATATATTCAAAAGCCTATAGATGGTGTTACATTTTTAAAAGCATATGTTTTGGGGGTTTGTTGACACGTATAATCTCACCACTGAAGGTGACAGAACTTGTCTTCTCTATAGCTCCTGCCATCTGGTACATTATTTTCAATAGTTTCCCACATCTTTCTAATTTCATCGCACTCTTTTAAAAAATGTGTTTATATGTGTATCTGAAGATAGATATACACAGATAAGATATGTAGATGGAAAGATAGATGACACCATTGCCTTTCTTATTTTTCCTTTGCTGTTTATATTTGATAAAAAGGTTTCAACTTAATTTCACAAATGATACTCAGATACAATGCCCTAAGGTCAGAATACTAGTTCAAGGATATTGCTGCTTTTGTTTCTTTCTTCTAATCTTGTGAGAACTGAAAATTTTACCATGCCTTTATCTAGGATTACTTCAACCAAAAATGTTGTCAAGTGTTGAGCCAATTATAAATAGTTTACAAAAAAATTTATCTTTCCAGTAGATGTTATAAAATTAATTCAGAGCATAATTTGCTATCAGGTCTATGCTGAAATTTATGTTGAATCAAGAGAGTGTGGTATCTATATTTGTGTGTGTTCTCCCTCACAACACAATGAAAAAAATTTATTTATTAATGAGAAGAAATATACTTGCTTTATTATTTTTTCTTTAGAGTCAAATATTCATATATTAAATTCCATTTGAAATAGCAAGAGAGGGCTGGGGAAAGAGACTCAGAATTATAATTAATAAATGAAAATATTATTAAGCTTTTCTTACCCAGGCTCAAGGTCAATATTTCAATATTCTGCTTTAAATAATCTGTAATTAAAGGATTATGCCTAGTTTCAACTTTTAATTTTTAAATTCCATCAACTTTGAAGCTACTTAAGGGAATACTAGTCTGAACCAATATTACGGCAAGGACTAGCTAAATCGTATTTTTTCTAACACATGAAATAGAGAACTTGTTCATTGATAGTCAATTTTAAAACCCAGAGTAGCTTTTACTATGTACATGCTTAAGAATAGAAGAAAACTAAACATCTTTAGGTTGTTAGGAAAGATCATGAACTTTTTTCTTGACGCCATTGAAGACCATTTTGATGAACAGCAAGCATTTATTATCACTAATGACAATATCAAATCATCCAGCTGGCTTGAGCTTTGCCAACTTCTCGTTGCAATCTCTCCTGGCTCCCATATGTATAGTTAATTAGCTCATTTTCTACTGTCATCCTTGTTGCCGACCATTTGCTCCCTTGCAAATTGTGCAAAGAAAAAGGCAGAGGAGAAAGTACTTTTCAGTTTTGTTACTTTCCCTCATACATATAGATTAATCTGCATGGAAACACCATATGTTTCCACAGTTAGCCTTTTCTTAGAATGTGTATGCTAAATTACCTAACAGTGAAGCAACAGTGACCACAACAACAACAACAAAAGAAAACAAAAAAAAGGAAGAAGAGAAATATATATGAAATCCTAAAGGATAGGCCCAAACTCCACATTTCTGAGGGGGAATAAAGGAGTTTAAAATAGTTGGCCAACTCTTCAACTATGCCCCCAAAGCAGGGTCCTTTTGGTTTATTGTGTCACTTTATATAATTTATTTTCTACTGTGATAAAATAGGGTAATAAACGTTTGATTACCACAGTTTAAAAAAATCAATCATCCTTAAAGAAGATGTGGCACATATATACAATGGAATATTACTAAGCCATAAAAAGAAAAGAAATTGAGTTCTTTATAGTGAGGTGGATGGACCTAGAGTCTGTCATACAGAGTGAAGTTAAGTCAGAAAGAGAAAGACAAGTACCATTTGCTAACACATATATATGGAGTCTAAAAAAAAGAAAAACGTGTTCTGATGAACCTAGGGGCAGGACAGGAATAAAGACGCAGACGTAGAGAATGGACTTGAGGACAGAGGGAGGGGGAAGGGTAAGCTGGGATGAAGTGAGAGAGTGGCACGGACATATATACACTATCAATCATCTTGCATGAAATCCTTAGAAAAATGCACTCCACTTTCCAATTATTTAAACAAATTATTCTGTGAATAATAACTTTTTTTTTTTTAACTTAAAATGGTCCCTGTGAACCTGCAGTGGGGCAATAATACCTTCTGGGAATATTTTTAAATGGTCCCAGACTTCTGGATTTTGAAGTTCTCATGCTGGAGATAATACAGACATACAGTCTTTCTACTGAAACTCATTTAAGGGGAAGTTTTCTTTCACCATATGGTTGATGTCCTCTCCACCTTCTTTACTTCTTTGGTCTTGGTTCTCTGCCAGTGGTTGAGTCTCTGACATGTGAAGATATGTGAAGAATTACTGAATAGACCAAACTTCTAGGTAGGCACATAATTTAATATGTTCCTTAAGTACGTTTCTTAAGTATTTCCTTAAATATGTTCCTTAAAGTATGTTCCTTAAGTATTTGTTCAACATTTGTTTAGATAGCAGCTGAAGGATGCCTTCGGGAAGGACAGAAAATGGAATGCTGATAACAGAACTCATCCTTTCTTCTGCTATCTTGTCCTATTCACTTTGCCCCCCCAATTTTTGTACCTCATTCAGCAATTTTTCTTTTACTTTTTAAAAACATAAATTTATTTATTTTATTTAGTTAGTTTTGGCCGTGTTGGGTCTTTATTGCTGCGCACGGGCTTTCTCTAGTTGGCGGCGAGAGGTGGCTACTCTTCATTGCAGTGCGCGAGCTTCTCATTGCGGTGGCTTCTCTTGTTGCGGAGCACCGGCTCTAGGTGCACAGGCTTCAGTAGTTGTGTCATGCGGGCTCTGGAGCACAGGCTCAGTAGTTGTGGCGCCCGGGCTTAGTTGCTCCGCGGCACGTGGGATTGTCCCGGACCAGGGCTAGAACCCGTGTCCCCTGCATTGGCAGGTGGATTCTTAACCACTGCACCACCAAGGACCCCCTCTCTTACTTTTTATTATAGAAAGGTAGGGAGAATTAAATGTGCAGATATCCATTATTTACATTTAACCGTTGGTACCGTTTTGCCATATTTGCATCACCCATTTTATTTGCTGGTGTATTTTAAAGCAAGGTACAGACAGTAAGACCATTTCAATTTCAACATGAGCCTTCATCAAAATAAGGATATTTTCCTGTGCAAACACAAAATCTTTCTTACACCTAAGATGACTAAAAATATTTTTAGGTCATCTAACAGCCTGCACTTAACCAGACCCAGGTTCCTTAGATGGCGGCTTGGATATGGATTATTTGGTTTTACTCAAAACCCACGTTTTGGAGCATTGCTCTAACTCTGATATCAACTCAAACTTCTCAGATTTGTCCTCCCAACCACATGGAGTGTTCCTTCTGAGAATGATTCTGGTGAATGAGACTGTCTCTATTATATGAGAGCCCAAATAATACTGCAGTGTAGCAGTGACTCTTCAGCAGCCTCCTTTTTTTTTTTTTTTTCTTTTCTTTTTTGACATTCTAGACTTTGGAGGTTTTAAAGATACCCTAATTTTGTCTTAGGGTGAGAAGTTATCAGAACTCAGCATCACAGTTGGACTTCAGGAAACGAAGAAAAGAAGCAAGGACAAAGCCAAAGTTGTGACGGAGCTCGTAAAGCGGGAAGAAAGCTAAGGTATTTAATATCAGTGAAACTGACTTTTGCACATGAAATTGTAAGCTCTGTAATTCTGCTGCTTAAATAAATAACAATGTGGATCTTAGATTTTTGGTCAAAATGAGTTTAGCCGCCTGTATGGTTTGAGCAGTTTGCTTTCCATTCGACCCCTTTGGCAGTAGTTTCAGTGTTTTGACTGGAGTTAAAACCCTGTGCACCAAATGCCAACTGTAAGCGTTAAAAGCAGCCATGAATCAAGGTTAAGACAGGACGTATCTTCAGGGCTCTGTGCCCTAAGATGTACCGTGGGAATGAAATTGCAGTTCTTATACACATTTATTCCCGAAGGGAACATGAATCTGGAAGAGCAGAAGCTGCCACTAAGACTCGGCAGTAGAAGATAAAATGTCCTTTTTCATCTACAGGACAAAAACTGATGTTCAGACTAAAGATTTCCAAGAAGTATGCTAATTAAAATAGCTCTAGAATTATAAGCATTTGTGATGATGACATTAAAGCCTATGTTTTACTGATGACAACTGGACAATATTTTTCCTTTGAGAATTAAATACTTCACAGTGGTGATTCTCAACCACAGGGTTGCCTTATTTACCAAAGGATCAGTGGATCTGTGGGAGGAAGGGGTAATACATCTAGATGGCAGAATATTAAACATAATGTGCAGTCCGGCTTAACACTGCAGAAGCCAAAATAAATAAATGACCATTATGATGAAGATGTATGCCCTTATGAACATTGCCCCATCAAGAACATCAAGATGAAAAGAATGTGTATTATTCTATAGAAATTCAAGCAGGATCAGCATTGCCCTGATTGTGTTCAAAACACAGTCTTGCAGTTTACTACTGGAGTAATATTGAATAAGTTACTACAACTTTTTAAAAATGTCAGCATCTTCATTAATAAAATGGGAATCTACCCCCCAAAAAAGTGGTTGTGAGGATTAATTAAGTAAATGTAAGAGAAAGTCTTTTATGACACAGGTTAGCTGCTATCCACATGGCTTCCTCTGGTGGGGGCATTGTCAATTTGCTATGTTATCAGTCTAACAAACATATCTTAATGCCTCACTGTGGTAGCCAGCCTACAAGATGACCCCAATGATCTTTACCTCCTGGTGTTCATGGTCTTGTGTAGCCACTTCCACAAGGAATGAAGCCACTGTAGAACAACTAGGATATTGTGGAAATGATAGCGTATGACTTCCAAGGCTAGATCTTAAAAGGCTTGTAATGGCTCCTGCCTTACTTTCCCTTGGATCACTCTGGGGAAAGCCAGATACCATATTGTGAGGACACTCAAGCAGCCCTATGGAGAGACCCAGGTGTCAAGGAACTGAGGCCTCTGGGCAACACCAGGTAAGCAAACCATCTTGGAGATGAATCTCTCAAACCCCAGTCAAATCTTCCGATGACTGCACCCTGGGCTAAATTCTTGAGTACCATCTCATGAAAGACTCTGAGCCAGAATCACACAGCAAAGCCACTCCTGCGTTCCTGACCCAAAGAAATTACAAGATAATAAATGTTCACTGTTTTAAATCACTATGTTGGATTAATTTCTTTCTTTTTTTTTAACATCTTTATTGGAGTATAATTGCTTTACAATGGTGTGTTAGTTTCTGCTTTGTGGATTAATTTCTTAAGGAAGAATAAATAACTAATATACCTTCCACCTTACGCTAGACTGGAAATGAGTAAGATCCACGTGATCTTGTTATAATGCAATCAAAATTGTCTATCAAGATGTTTTCAGGTTCATCGAGTCCCAATTTCATTAAAAGGGTTTTTTAAAAATTAATATGTGGCAAGACCATTTTAGGAACAAACTCTCAAAATTAAAGGGAGGTTAGGCAGTAGGAAGATTGAGAACTAGGAAAGTAGCTGGGTTGAAAGCAAGTAAAGCTGAAAGGTAATGCAGGAAAGAATCTGGAAAACAACTAAGTAGACATTTTATTGACAAGATTTCTTCATATGAGAGCCTATAATATCATATGTAGGCTAACCAGCCAAAATCATCTATTTAAGAAGATTTGGCGAGATAGTTTTTGACAAAGAATAATCCAGGGTTTGCGTGTGGCTTGGTGAAGTGACAGGTCCTCATTGACTGTGCTCCCTTTGGGACATGTTCCATTGTTCTAAAGCTCTGCCTGGGCTCCAGACATAGCAGTGGGCTCAACCCACCACTGATACTGAATAAATGCAGCTTGTGCATCCTCTGTAGGGTCCCTCCCATATCCCACTACTCTGTCAAGTGAAAGACTGGATTGATATTCATTCTTTACCTGTGAGCTAAGAAATCTGAAGGGTCATATGAGTTTAAGTGCATCAGGCACCAGTTATGTTTTTTTTTTGTTTTTTTTTGTTTGTTTTTT
>NC_041233.1:93733627-93747133 GCF_002837175.3 Physeter macrocephalus
CAGCGGCCATGGCTCACGGGCCCAGCCGCTCCGCGGCATGTGGGATCCTCCCGGACCGGGGCGCGAACCCGGTTCCCCTGCATCGGCAGGCGGACGCGCAACCACTGCGCCACCAGGGAAGCCCCACCGGTTATGTTTTAAAGCAGCTTTAGGTTCACAGCAAAATTTGTTCCGGGACTTCTCTGAGGATACCAAAATCTGAGGATGCTCAAGTCCCTTACATAAAATGGCATAACATTTGCGTATAAGCTACACACACCCTCCCCAATACTTTAAATTATTTCTGGATGACTTGTAATAATAAATACAATGTAAATGCTATGTAAATAATTACCAGTGTGGCAAATTCAAGTTCTGCTTTTTGCAAATTTCTGGAATTTTTTTTCAAATATTTTCTCTCCTCAGTTGGTTGAGTCTATGGATGTGGAACACACGGATACAGAGGGCCAACTGTAGACTTGAGGCCCATACATGTATCATAAAATTAGAAAATGTCCTTGGAAATTCTTTTTAGTGACTTTTAGATACTTACTCAGATGCAAGTTCAGTGTTAGAGGGAAATAGCAAAAGATTCTTGATACTTCAAGGCAGTCTGCTAAATTTCACCAGGTCTCTTGCTGGTAATGAATCATATAGGTATTATTTTGTAACTGGAGTCAACTGAAATTAGAGAATGGATAAGCAAAAACACTCAGTGACTCTTGGAACTTTGGAGATTCAAAGCATTTTGTCTGCTAACTTGCTTCTGATTTGTAAGGAGAACAGTATCTCAGTTTTAACCAAACACAAGCCAATAAATTTAATAGTGCCCAGGGTTTAAATATCTACCTGATATGCCGATATTAAAGTAGTATCTTTGCAGTCTTTTGTCTGTAAACAGTTATATGAGAAAATGTTGCCTTTAATTTAAATAATTAATTATGACCTTGAAACAGGTGTCATTATGATACCACAGTACTATAATATGCCTTGCTCTTTGCCTCTTCTTTTTGTCTTTCCCTCTCTCTTTCTCCACTATTTAAATATGTTTATTATATTTAAATATGAGGTTTATTATATTTAAATATGATGTTAATAGATCAGCCTATCATTAGCAGAATTATGATTTTAGACTAAAGTTTGCATTAGCTCCCAAAGCACAGTAAAAGTAAGTAAGTAGATATTAGGTAGATAGATACATGGGTAAGCAGGTACCTAGGTAGGTAGAGAGACAAAAACAAACAAAACACATCCCTTCATCTCTACCACATAATAACAATCCCTGTGGACAGCTAGACACTACTGTCTCCTTCACACAAATGAGAACCAAATGGAGGGAGGGAACATCTTGCAGCCCCTTCCTTTGGACTGGCTTGTTTCACCCAGGACACCTTGGGTCTCACAATCTTGAGTAATTTACCATTATCGTTACACAGCACCATCACTTCAGTGTCATCCAAATTTGTCAGAAGAAAAAAACAAATCTTGGTTATTTGTTAAAAACATAAATTCTTGTCCCTACACAGAATCTACTATTGATACATCAGATTTTCTCAGTGTAACTCTTTATAATCTGTATGTTTGACCAAAATTCCAGATAATTCTTATCATCAGGAAAGACCGGGAAATGTTGATTAATTGTTTCATTTTATTTAAAATGTATCTGATCATCTATCTGAACTAGGAGTTATGAGCTAGAAAACATCTCAATTATTATGAATGAGAAAACTGACACTTAGAGACAGTAAATGACTTGGGGAAGGTCACACAGCTAGAAAATTGTAGGGCTAGATCTTAATTAAGCCCCTGTATTGTGGCTCCATTTTTGTTACACTTCTCCAGCAAATGTTTGTTTCCTACACAGCTGGCCACATGGCTGGTAATCAAGATAAAAGTTCTGGACACAGACAAAAGGTAAAAAATAACCTTCTCTTATAACTCATTGAGTCTTCTACCTCCTAGTTTCCTTGCACAGATTTCTAGAGACCTCTGGCTCTCTGGGCATTCCTTTGCAATCTCACTATAGTTACTGCTTTCCTCTTGAAGGGTCTAAGCTCAATATTATCCCTTCTTGCCCAGCCTCCTCCTTCCCTTATAACCCATGTTTTAGCAATTATGGTTGATGACTTGAGATGGACAACACGCCAGTAACCCAAGACTGAGGTATAGGACGTAAAAATCCTTGAGTGTATAATAAGCCAGAGCTAGAAAACTGGACTCTCATGGTCTGAGACAAAACATCTCACCTCTTTCAGTCTCCCATGTGAATTATTTTAATCTGATGAGAGATTCTAGAGCTAGAAGGACTTAGACTGTCTGCTCAAGCCCCTTATTTTAGAAGAAAGGGAAGTAAAATGTTAAAAGGTAATTTGGTAATTCAGATGAAATTGTAAAAGTGAAATATATGAAGTAATATGTTCGTGGGTACGCTGAATTTCTTTGTCCCTTGCCTAAGCTGAACTTACCCTTTCCTAGCCCATGCAGACCGGGAAGTAGTTCATTCTCTTTTTTGTGCAAATTCCATGCCAAACTTTGTACTGAGTGCTTTATATAAATTATATTTTACTGAACCTCAAAGCAGGCTTTCAAAATACATATGGCAATCTCCAATTGATTTATGGGGAAACTGACTTATAGGTTAAAACTGACTTATTTGCAAAAAACAATAATAAGGTGGAGAGAAAATTCACATTCAGAATTTTTTTTTAAATTACAAAATATACCCCTTAGCCCTTTCTCAAGTAGCTGTCACTTCACAGCTCCACTTTATGTATAAATGCTTCAACAAAACACTGGAAAAAATATATGCTAGAAAACGGAATGTATTTTTTTACAAAGCTAAGAAGTAGAACTGATAGAAAAGGCAATAGATAAAGGGTAAGAGATTCATATATAAAGACTGTCCAATTGGCCAGTACAATGACCAGAATCCAGAGAGTGGAATGTTGACCCATCTTAAGAATATACTTAGGTAGTAGCACAGCAGATGCACAAATGTAAGTTAAGGAGTGCCAACATGACTGTTTGCCAGTCAAAAATTACAGTGTTTATTATTTGCCAGGCACATTTACAGGCCTTGGGAATACAGTGTCTAATATTTGCAGGAACTTATATTTCAGTGGGGAGTGTAAGGGTAAAAAAATGTGATAAACACATAGAACAATACTCACAACAAAAAGCTAATTTCAGGAACTGATTAGGTCAATAAAAAATGTTAAATAGGGTCACTTGATTGCATGCGAGTGAGAGGGCCCCTAGAGTGATAAGGGAAGGCATTTGATGAGGAGGTAATATTCCACTGAGTCCTGAATAAGAAGCAGGTAGCTCTGCAAAAGTATGGGAGAAAGAAGATGGTACAAGAAGAAAAAACAGTAAGGGCAAATACTCGAGATGGAAAAGATCTTGGGATGTACAAGGGACAGAAAGTATGTCAGTGTGAATATTGTATCATCAACAACTGAGAGAATCAATATAGACAAATCTGGAGACATATTCAGAGGCCAGATCATGTAGGGCCTTATTGGTCACAACAAGATTTTATTCTGGATGTAGGGAAAAGCCCATGCAAGGTTTTATTTTATTTATTTATTTTCTAACTTTTTATTTTATATTGGAGTAGAGTTGATTAACAATGTTGTGATAGTTTCAGGTGTGCAGCAAAGTGATTCAGTTATACATATACATGTATCTATTCTTTTTCAAATTATTTTCCTGTTAAGTTGTTACATAATGTTGAGCAGAGCTCCCTGTGCCATACAGTAGGTCCTTGTTGGTTATCCATTTTAAATACAGCGGTGTGTACATGTCAGTCCCAAACTCCCTAACTATCCCTTCCCCCTACCTTTCCCCTCTTGTAACCATAAGTTCATTCTCTAAGTTTGTGAGTCTGTTTCTGTTTTGTAAATAAGTTCATTTGTATTATTTCTTTTTAGATTCTGCATATAAGTCATATCATATGATATTTCTCTTCCTCTGTCTGACTTACTTCACTCAGTATGACAATCTCTAGGTCCATCCGTCTTGCTGCAAATGGCATTATTTCATTCTTTTTAATGGCTGAGTAGTATTCCATTGTATATATGTACCACATCTTCTTTATCCGTTCCTCTGTCGATGGACATTTAGGTTGCTTCCATGTCTTGGCTATTGTAAACAGTGCTGCAATGAACACTGGGGTGCATGTCTCCTTTCGGACCATGTTTTTCTCCAGATGTATGCCCAGGAATGGGATTGCAGGGTCATATGGTAGCTGTATTTTTAGTTTTTCGAGGAACCTCCACACTGTTTTCCATAGTGGCTGCACCAATTTACATTCACACCAACAGTGTAGGAGGGTTCCCTTCTCTGCACACCCTCTCTAGCATTTATTGTTTGTGGATTTTTTGATGATAGCCATTTTGACTGGTGTGAGGTGACATCTCATTGTAGTTTTGATTTGCACTTCTCTAATAAATAACGATGCAAGGTTTTACATTGAATAAGAACATACATTGGGTTACTTTTGAAAATATCACTGTGGCTGTTTTGTGGAGAGTGATCTATGGGGTGATGAAAGTGGAAGCAGGAAGATATGTAAGAAGGCTCCTGCTAGATTTCCATAAGGATGATGGTTCCTGGGACTACAATCTTGAAGTAGAAATGAGAAGTGGTTAAATTTTAGTTATATTTTGTCAGGAGATCTGGCAGGACTTAACTCATAGATTGGATCTAGAATATGAAAAGAAGAGAAGAATCAAGAATTATTAACACCTAGATTTATAACCTGAGCATCTAGGTTGCAATCGTAGAATCATTTCTTGAGGTGATGGGATAGTGTGGGACAGGGGTGGAGGACTATAATTGATAGTCCTGCTCTGGCCAATTTGCAATGCCTATTGAACACCCTAGTAGTAATTATTTGACTATATTAGTTGGTTATATCAGACTTGGGCACTGGAGAGATGTTTGGATTAAGATATTTTAAAAGGGTAGCAGAATACAAATATATTTGAAACAATGGGATTAAATGCCCTCACATATAAAAAGGATCAGAAAGCTGAGGGCTGAGCCCAGAGTCTAAGGGCAATTCTATCAGAGATTTCATAGATAACGTGGACCTGTGAAAGAAGACTGAAAAGTACAGATAGTGAAGTAAGAGGAAACCCAGGAGATTATGGTGTCCTAGAAACTAAGGAAAACATGTTTCCTTATGGATGGAATAATGGATCATGTTAAATACTGTAGAGGGTGCTAGCAAGATGATGGAAAACTAACCATTAGCCGTGGGAAGATGGAGATTCATGGTGACCTTGTTAAGAACTGTTTAGATATAATGATGAGGTCCAAAGTCCAATTGCAAAGGGTATGAGTGGGAAACAAAATGTGAGATGAGCACTTAGAGAACACAAATGTGAGGAACTACTTTTATGAATTTTTCTTCCAGTAGATAGAAGCAGAGCAACGGTACTCTTACCTGGAAGCTTATACGAAGGTAAGGGACAATATTTTTTTTTAATGTTTTGAAAGAACCAATAAAGAGTGGAAATTTGATGCATCAGGAGAGAAAGAGTTAAATTGCAGAAATTAAATCCTTAAGATGGTAATAGTAGATGGAATTTGTGGCACAAATTAACTTGGCCTTAAGTAGGAACATCATTTTTATTATAATAAGGGAAACCATAATGTGGAAAACTATAATAAGGGAAACAATACAGTAGGGTGGTAGGATTTTTAGTCAAGATTAATTAATTTTCATCTAATTCCACTTATCGTGTGCAGATCATCAGCTAAGACAGTACGTGGGGAGTGGGTATTGAAGATTTGAGGATAAGAAATGAAATTGTCACTTTAGAAAGTAACTAAGTGGAACTTCCCTGGTGGCTCAGTCGTTAAGAATCCTCTTGCCAATGCAGGGGACACGGGTTCGATCCCTGGAAAACCACAACTACTGAGCCCTCATGCCACAACTGCTGAAGCCTGCGCGCCTAGAACCCGTGCTCTGCAACAAGAGAAGCCACCACAATGAGAAGTCCGCGCACCGCAAGGAAGAGTAGCCCCCGTTCACAGCAACTAGAGAAAACCCGCGCACAGCAACGAAGACCCAACACAGCCAGAAATAAATAAATAAAATAAATTTATATATATATATAAAAGGAACTAAGTAAATTTAATAGGAAAGTTTATCAGGATAACCTGTCAGTGTTGATATTTCTTTTGATATGTGGACATAAATTTAAAGTCCAATCAGTGAATTTTCTCTTGATTGTTGGGCTACTCATTCGTAGGTGCAAAATAAAAGGATAGTTTAGTTAATCAGGGTTAAGGATATTCCAGGTGAATAGAACTTCAGGTTAGAGAGGACAGAGGGCTGGAATTTTAAAAAAAAATCTAGGTTTCTAAGGAAAGTGAGGACCTAGAGTGATTGATGTACAGTGAGAAGGTGTTAAGATAAATGGATTACATATTTTCATGAATTTGTCGAATTTTGGAATAAAAGTTTTTAGTGCAAGTTGGAAGGAGAGAAGTTGGTAATCAGAGATTATTAAAACGTTTGAAACTAACATTTTGGGAGTAGTATAGGTATAAGTAATGATCACATGACTGGGTGGCCAAGTGAGACTGAAGGGAATGTAAGAAACAAGTAGATGAAGGTTCTAAGAATACAGGAATTGGATGTATCATCTATTTGCATGAAGAAATCTCAAAAACTCATAGCTACGGAGAGGGAGGCAACAGCTAGATGCCCTATGAATGGGGAGAGTAAATAAGATATCAGTAGGTGACAGTAACAGAAGTGAGAGCTAAAAAAGTCTGATGAGTTGAAACTGAAAAAGGCTAGTGTTTTTAAGGAGGAAGGAGAAGAAATGGTTTTCAAGTAGCAATAGGTAATAGGAAGGACACTTGAGTTATGTGGAGTGTAGAAGAAAAAGGTCTACATTCATGGGCTTACAGAGATGCAGTATCTTCAGCACAGCCATGCTCCAGTTAAGTAAGAGGATAAAAGGACCATTCAAAGAAAGGGTTGAGAATAAAGTGGAGCATGCTTGTGCCTGTGATCCCAAAAGATGCTGAAGGATTTGAGCAGGTGGGAACATTAGGAGTTAGGATCAGATCAGTGAAGGTAAACAATTGCAAAGGGATAATCATTTGTATTATGGCATATCATATTGAAACCTGGATTTCTGTGGACATCCAAGATGTAGGTACAGTGGATTAATTCTGGAAATCAGAAAAGAGATTGAAGACTTTGAAGCAGCTTCTTGGGGGAAGGTCAACTCAGCAAAACATGGAATACTACAGAGTGAGAATTTGGATTTCCCCCTGAGTAAAGGGGCTGATTTGCCAATGCACAGAGGTGATTGTATGATACAATTTCATTTGAGAAATATGTGAAAGATATGAAGGTTTTAACTAAATACCATATCAATAAAAGCTGAAAACATTACTTCACTAAAGATAAAAATGCACTCTTTGCATCAAAAAAAATTGACTGTTCAGAAAAATTCTAATACCCACTAGTAGTAGAATATGGCTACACGGCTAATTCTGGGTCCATCCTTAAAAGTAACGTTGGTGAGTGAAAGTCTGTCCTCAGATCCCTAAGATCTGGTGGAAAGTAGGAAGTGGTCGTGAACATGACGAATGATAAAAAAGATTGTCAGGGCATTGAACAAGCCATGTATCCAATAAAAAGAAATTACAACTTCAACAGATGCAGGTATCCAGGCTCTTCTGGACATAATAGGACCCTTTAAGAGAGTAAAGGACAGATTGCTTGGGAAATCTGATCTTTCCTTCTAAAATTATCTTTCTAAAAATACTATGGGTCTTGTGTTTCAGAATAATCCAGGAAACTTATTAAAAGTGCATGTTCCCAAGTCTCATGTCAGACCCACTTAATAAAAATCACTGAGAATGGATCCCGAGATCTGTACATTTTAACATGCTATATATTACAACCTCTCCTTCAATTTAATCACAGGAAGGCTCAATAAGATCATTAATGTGCTAGCAGGAGATGCTTGGCAAGTGGTAGGTTTGGTACATTATGCTCTATTGGATAGAAGTGAGGCTTATCTTGGCTCGCCGATAGATCCAGTGCCTAAACAGTGCCTGGCACAGAGTGGGTACTCAACAATTATTCGGTGAATTAACGACTGAAGGAATGAATAGTTTTTCTAATCTAGATTTAAGCGTTCTGTCCTCTCAACTCCAAAGTGGGATATTATTATTGATTAAACACCTCTGTTTCTCAGTCTCCACCCAGAGACTCCCCAGCCAAATCGATCCGTTCTAGTAAGGACTTTCCCTATGCCTGAGCTCCTACCCACTTAACCTGCCCTCAATCTACTTTTATCTTTAATTTCTGACTTCTGATTTCTGATTTCTCTTATTTTAAGCTAACTGACTAAGAAAGGGTCAGCCCTTTGATTTGATTGTCCAAACTCGATGCTAATACATGCCTCTCCAAATCACCAGTCTGGATTTTAGCCATCCAGTCATAAATTGGTCAGGACAGTGTCACCTGGCCTGAGAAACCCTCAGGGCTTCAATCAAATTTACCATGGTTAAACATGGCCAAGTCATGTCCACTTCCAGCAAAAGTATAAACAAAATTTGCCAAGGCTTAATGTGGTCATTTATTTCAAATAGTTGAAGAACCAACCCATGAGGAAGAAAATAAGAGTTATTTTGAGTTTTTCTAAGGGCAGATTTAAGACTAGCGGGAATAAATTATAGAAGGAAGATTTTGTTTCAAAATAAAGGAGAGCAATATAAAATTAATTGGCATTTAACTGTCTTAAAGTAACCAGCTCCCTTTTGCTAAGAGAATTCAAATAGAAGCAAAATAATAATTTATCTAAAACAGAATCATAAAGCTTGAAGGAATTTTAGAGATCAATTTGCTATACTATTCCAACCTCATTCTTTTATAAATGTGGAATCGAAGGTCTAGAAAAATTGAGAACTGTCTAAATCTTCATAGCGTATTATAGTTAGTAGTAGGAACATAACCTAACCTTAAGGCTGTACACAACATCACTTCAAATTGTAGAAGGGGTACCTGCTTTGATTTATATGATTCCATATGTCTTATCTAAATTCTAAGACTAGTAGCCCCATATTTTGAACTCCTTTTTGTGTTTTTGTTTATATCCAGAATTCTGTAGTTAATTAATTTTACATGGAAAAGAAACATGACTCTCAATTTGCATATTTGCAAATTGAAAATAAAAACCAAATCTGCCTGGAAATAGCTCATGATAACATGTTATTTAGTGACAAAGAAGTAGCTCTCTTTTTGGCAGGTGAAACAAATTAAATGGCACCCACTTTCTTGTTGTGTAGAACAGAATCCTCCCCTTGGGACTGAGAATATGATTTTGCCAACAGTAGAGAAAGGAAATAACATTTACAGAAAGAATGTCTGCTTGTAGGTGATTTGTATGTGTAATCACATTTAATTTCATTTAATCCACACAATGTCTCTGTGAAATGGATATTGTAGCCATTTTACAGATGAGGAAATTGTATCTCAAAATGGTTTACTGCCATGTTCAAAGCCCTACGGCTGTTACATGGTAGAAGAAAATTTGAAATTACATCTTAGTTAGGGAGACCAACTGGTCTAATCTGCTCAGGACTGGGGAGTTTCCCAAGACATGGGAATTATAGTGTTAAAGCTGGGAAAGTTCCAGGCAAACAAAAACAGTTACTCACCCTAAATCCAGGGAAAGGAGAAGGAAATTCTTTCCCAAGCTCATCAAATACCAGTGACTCAACTGGGAGTGGGGAAAGGATGGGAGCTGTGATACAGCATGTTAAGACATACAAATTTCTGGATCCATTCTCTGTGATTTTGATTGAATGGGTCTGGAATCCTAAATTATTCTGATACACATGGTCCATAGGTTACATTTTTGGAAACATCATTTTAGAAGGAAAGATCAGACTTCCCAAGCAATCTGTCATTCATACTCTTGAAGGGTCCTACTAGGTACACAGGAGCCTAAATATCTACATTTTCTGCCATGATTGCTGTCATTTTATTTAAAGATCATCATCATCCTGAAGACTCTGTTCCAGCTATGTTTGAAAGTAAGTGGACAAATACAGTCTTCTCCTTAGGAAAAGATGGAAAGTCACTCTATAGTCTTTGCAGCCAAAGGCCAAGGTTGAAGGACACCAGATATTCACAAAAGCCATTCATGAGATACCAGAATGATCCCTTCAGGCCATTTCTCAAATGGTTCTCAAACTCCATGTGTATACAAAGCACAGTGGGGAACAAATACAACATGCACATTCTCGTGTTCTACATTCTAAGAGTCTGATTTAACTGGTCTGAGGTAAGACCCAGTGAGATGGTTCATTTTATGTGTCAACTTGACTGGGTCCCAGGGTTCCCAGAATAAACATTATTTCTGGTGTGTCTGTGAGGCTGTTTCCGGCTGGGGTTAGTATTTGAATCAGTAGACTGAATAAAGTAGATTGGCCTCTGTGCTGTGTGTAGGGATCATCAAATCCACTGGGGACCTGAATAGAAGGAAAGGCAGCGGAAGGGAGCATTCTCTCTCTCTGCCTGATGCATAAGTTGAGAGATTGGTTTTCTGGCCTTGGACTGGGATTTACACCATCAGTGCTCCTGCCTCTCAGACCTTGGGACTCAGACTAGAATTTACACCATGGGATTTCCTGCATCTCCATCTAGCAGACAGTAAATCATGGGAGTTCTCAGCCTCCAAAATAACATGAGCCAATTCCTTATAATAAATCTCATTATGATATATATTTCATATAATAAATATATATTATAATGTCTACAAATTGTATGTTTATAGATATACATATACACACACATGTATTATTATTAGTTCTATTCCTCTGGAGAACCTTGATTAATACATTTAATATATCCCAGAATATTTATTTTACATGCCGCTTCCTCTCCCAACTAGTTGATTCTGACGCTTTCTTGATTTCCTGATCTAAACCATAAATTTCATTCTTTGCTCATTCTGTACCTAACATGATACTAGACACGGGCCGGGGGAGGGGAGTTTGAATAATACCAAATTTCATAAAAAGTAGATTGTAAACAAGTTAAAGACATTTTTAACCTAGTTGGCAATAGAGTCAATCATTTGCCTGTTTTGTTGTTAGTTTATCATTTCTTTCTTTTTTTCTTTTTCTTTCTTTTTTTTTTTTTGCAGGCAAAATCCATTTTGAAACTGTCCCCAAAGAAAAGCATCTGGATGGCGAAAAATAGTTAGATTTGGTATTTTACTGTTTTCTTCTTCTTGTCATTCATATTTCAATGCTAATTTTCTAAAGCTTTTTACACAAAACAGTTTTAAATTCCATACAAGGCAAATTGGACAAATTCCATTTCAGAACTGCAGTTGTGTTGACACACGGTAATCTTATTAGCAATAAAAGGATATTACCTATAATTGAATAGCTCTGCAATTAACAAATTTCAGAGCCAGAGAACACCGTCATTCTTCAGTTTTACATTTGTTTTTACCCACAGCAGGAACTGTTTGAATTAGCAACAAACTATTAGCATATTCTTGCTCTACTAAATGAAAAAATAACTTAATAAAAAACTGCTTCACCCAGAATAAATATTAACTACAGTTCATGCAGATAAGCTTAACTGAGCAATTAGGACTGTGTTATACTCGTACTTTAATAAATACTGTGTGTGTTTATTTCAAGCAGCATAACACCCGTGTCACCCCAAAATCTGATTGGGTAAAATTCTGTGTTGATAATAAAGGCCAGGCTTCCATTTATTTAAACAAATATATAATTTGGGAAAAATAATTAAAGTATTCATCTGGGGAAGTTATATTTGGTGTCTTCATGACAGCTGTATAATTGGGTCATTCTAATATTATAACACAGACACACACACACATAAACACACAACTACTTCTTTTAAAATGGATTTAGTTATGTTCCAGGACTCAACATCACCCATGGAACAAATTACATTAAAATTACAATTAACTTCCGCTCAACTGTCAGCAGAA
The DNA here is from genome assembly GCF_002837175.3 of Physeter macrocephalus. Classification (NCBI taxonomy): domain Eukaryota; kingdom Metazoa; phylum Chordata; class Mammalia; order Artiodactyla; family Physeteridae; genus Physeter; species Physeter macrocephalus. The sequence goes on from NC_041233.1 coordinate 93,745,624, forward strand.
ATCCATGTTGCTCTGTACATACTGCCTTTTCCTCACTTTTATTAAGCCTCTTTCAGTTATGAGGGAACATAAATTGGAAGGATGTCTCTATGTCATCTATAGTATTAAAATGTACGAGGAACATTGACCCTGGCCTCTAGAGATTATGTGAAAAGCCATTTATATGCACAGCTGTACAAATTGCCTGAACTTAATATTAAATGCCGTGGAAAACCATCTTTGTTGCTGTGCATCTGAGGAAGGACAAGATTTAGATATTTAATGTGTTCCCTTACCAGACAAGCCCAGTCAGCAGTGAATTAGTGAACCAACGAGTACAGGGAGATCCTTTGGGGAGTGACAGGTTTTGCCTTTAAATGCAAGGAGTGACCAGAGTTCATACTTCACTGGAAACAGCAATGAGGGAAAGAGCCAGGAGGGTTAGTCACCTTGCTCTCCCTGATGTTGTCTTCCATAAATCTACCCCCAGATTGATCCCTCAGATCCCTTCCCTTCACCAATGCATTCTTGAATGTTGGCTACAGCAATATCCCTTCAATCAACCTTTCTTCATAGACATGATCCAGTCTTGAATATCTATTTTGGATGTATTACTGAAAAAACATTACTTCCTATTAAAAAACAAAAATAGAAACAAATGAACCTGGCCATAGATGGAAATCTCATGTCAGAATCCAGCTGTGGGAGCTATTCTATAGCTCAAATTCCACTTGACCATTTACTGACTGACTGTCAACTTACTATCTTCCATGTGCTTCATCTTTCTCACTTATCAAAATTAGGAAACTAGCCTTTTATTTAACAAGAGGAGATGATCATAACATCTTCACAGGGTTGTTTTGAGGTAGAAGGCTTAGTAAATGAAATATAGTAAGTATTTTTAAAAGTTAGCTATTTTCAAAAGACATTATAACTAAAGTTTGGATTTGTTTTTAAATTACCACACACGATCCTCTTTGTATTGAGCTGAAATCTGTCTCCTTGTCACCTTTACATCTTACCTTATTGAAGACTCTCCAAAACCAACATGAGATGCCAAGGAGTTAGTGCGTTTCCTGTCATAGAAGGTGTTCAAGAAGAAGCTGGTATTAATGTTGCAGAGAGTATCTAAACTTTGAAGGTACAGTTGCACCAGGTCAGCTCCCAGGTGGAAGGGAAAAAAGATATAAGGAAAATGGAGGTGGGATGGGGAGTGTGAAACTACAAGACGGATATCAGAATCACTAGGGAACATTTTCAAAATATACATGTTAAAGCCTCATCTTGGGGGACAGGGAGAGGGATGAAGGAGTTAGAAGACAAACTAGCCTTCTTCTCCAACCCTGTTTTGAAAATTACGACACCAACGGTAATTTTTTAAAATTTTTTTATTTTTTTTGGCGGTACGCGGGCCACTCGCCGCTGTGGCCCCTCCCGCTGCTGAGCACAGGCTCCGGACGCGCAGGCTCAGCGGCCATGGCTCACGGGCCCAGCCGCTCCGCGGCATGTGGGATCTTCCCGGACCGGGGCA
>NC_041233.1:93747143-93763083 GCF_002837175.3 Physeter macrocephalus
GTGGCCTCTCCCGTTGCGGAGCACAGGCTCCGGACGCGCAGGCTCAGCGGCCATGGCTCACGGGCCCAGCCGCTCCGCGGCATGTGGGATCCTCCCGGACCGGGGCACGAACCCGCGTCCCCTGCATCGGCAGGCGGACTCCCAACCACTGCGCCACCAGGGAAGTCCCCGACCAAAGCTAATTTTGAATTACTCAGGCTGAGTGACATCTTGAGTCAGGACTGGAGATGTTTATCCAGATTGGTGAGTCTCAACCCTGTACACTTTAAAGTCACCTGGGGAGCTTTTTAAAAGTACTAATGATCAGGTCTCACCCCAGATCAGTTCAATCAAAATCTCTGGGAGATGGGCCAAGGCACTGAAGCTTTTAAAAAGCTCCCCAGGTAATTCTAATGGGCAGCAAAGTTGAGAACCAATGTTCTATAGAAACTTACCTAGACAACCTTAAGTGTTCTTTTTGAATCTGCAAACCTATGACTTGTAGCATTTCAAAATTAAACAAATGAAAATCTCCAAAGTAATAAAAAATTATTATATAGATTGGCATATGTGTCAGGATACATCCTCCTCCTCCTCATCATCATCACAATAATAATACATACCAGTTTTCATTTGAATAGTGAATAAGCTCATTCACATCTAAACAACCACAATAGCTGTGGTTTAGGAAGTGTAACTTCCTTGAGCAAGCTTCCATAGTTGACTAGAGGCCAAGCTGGGACTCTAGACCAGTTCTTCACATTCTTGAATTAGTACTGTTCCCATTCGGTCACCATCAGCTAGCTTCCCAAATCCTCCAGTGCCTAATTCTGCTTGCAGTAACAGATCATGCTCCTCCACAAAAGTTTAGCTATCACTTATGACTCTACGCCATGACTCTAAGCCAATCTCTAGCTTCTAACAGATGCTTTCAGACCAAGCACCTTTTATAATTGCTCTTGTTGACAAATAGTGGTCCCCGGGACTGGTTACTAGTTATGGTTCAGTGAATCAAGGCTTTGATTTTCCTTACAGGAATTTCATATGTAATAATTCTTAATTCAATGGAACAATCAACTTACCTATTTACTTTTTTAAAGCAAGGGGCAACATTGCCTCTTACTTCAACCCACACAAATCAGATATTTTTTAAAATGTAGAGGATAATGAGAATTTTAATAGCCAAGTCATGGTGCTAAAATTGAGTTTGACATTTCTTAGTTACTTGCATCAGCAATTAGAGTGGTTACAACCCTTGAAAACATATCTAACGCCCACTTTCAAGAAGATGGAGTAGAATTACAACTAAAATTCTTGATTATATGTACAACAAATAGAGAAATTCTGAAAGGTAGAGAAAAGAAAAAAGATTGACTAGAGGACTTGGGATCTGAAGAATAAGTAACACAGTGGTGAACTCCAGGGTTTTCTTTTTGCCTTGTATATCCCAGCTTGAAGCTAAAGAAGCCAATAGCTGGAAACATCTACAAGCACAGACCAAAAGAGGATAGGCAGATTGCAAAAGGGACAAATATTTACATTGATATTTATTGAGTTCATGTTATAATTAAGAAACTGAACTTGGTTCTGTGGCCTTGGAAAGAAGGATCACATAAGGATCCATTCAGAACCTACGGGGAATCAATGAAACTCTCTAGGCTTGGAATACAGTTCAGAATTCTATTTTCATACTTTCTCTTTTTGTAAAAATATAGTGGTATTGAGTTAATTTTTATGGAGCTCTTTCTGTATGTCTAGTACTACTTTAATTACTTTACAAGTATTAATAATTCAACCCCACAGCAACTCTAAAGATGAAACTATTTTTATAAACATTTTACAGTTAATGAAAGTGAGACATAGAGGAGTTATTAATTTGCTTAAGATCATATAGCTAATAAGTTTAAAAGCTTAATTATCATCCAAAGCTGTTTGGCCCTGAAAACTACACTCTTCAGCATTAATAATATATAATATTTATCAAATCACAGCATAATATAAGCTTTTTGCCATATCTGTAGGAATCAAAAATAATCCTGAAAGATCATCATAAGCTGCTGTAACAATATTAATCAGTCCGTTGCATACATGTTAACCATCTTAAATCAGAGTCACACTAGCGAGGGATATGAAAACCTTAGAACAAAATAAGTAAAATGCACTTTAGTTTTTTCACTGGTGATATGAGTTAACGGAAAGGTATAATCCATGCTCCAAGTGATTGTTGGCTTGGGAAATTGGTGGCCAAACTGGAACTCACTATGGATCTTTTCTGTTCCTAATCTGTTTCTGTTAAACCAATATTCCTCTCTGAGGAAAGGGAAGGTGGTACAGTGAAATGACTACTGTTAGGACATCTGCCCCTGGACACCCCAGCTTGTCCCATAGAGCCAAAGCTATCAAAGCTGAAAGGTGATCCATGGTTATACTGGAGAAGAGGAGTGTTCCTTTTTGTGATACTAGGTTAGAGGGTCTCAGAATAGTATATTTGTGTCCTAATGTAATACAAAGATTAAGAAAAGGTCATTTCGCAAAACAAGTACACACTTCGTATGTGTATGATCCCATGTATATAAATTTCAAAAATAGGCAAAACCAATCTGTAGGATTAGAGGTTATGAGAGTAGTTACCTTTGGACGGGGGTAGTAACTAGAGGAGATCAAGGCAAAGGGGGCATCTTCTGGGTATTTCTTAACCTGACTGTTGGTTACAAGGGCGTGCCACGTGGTGAAAATTCATTGAATTGTTCATTATGATGTGTACATTTTTATGTATGTATATTACTCTTCAATAAGAAGTTTCCTTTGAGAAAACAAAACTAAACAAAATAAAAGAGAAGGTCATTTGAGTCCTCTTTTAAACAGTCAATCCCTAATTCCATGATGTATCCAGGGGACAGGGCAAGCATTGGATGGCTTCTTCCTTCTCCCAGATGAACTTGTCCAAAAGACTTTTAGGGCCTCATACAAATGAGTTTCTGCTTTTTATATTTTTATTTTTTTTTGCTCCTTTAGTGCACCTGACATACCAAGACTGTGCTGATTACCAGACTCAAGTTGCACACTGTTATTGCCATGTTGCAAACCTGTAAGATGAACCTATACAATGCACCATGCAGAGGCCGTTTGCGTATATGTTTTGCCATCTAGCTACAAAACTAAAAGTTCTAACATTTTGACTCACAGCCTTTTGAATTATTATGAATCTTAAAACAAATCTGCAGAAAAAACACAAGACAAACTTATTATATTCAATTCAACATGTATGGATATACATATATATGACATAGATTTCATTTTCTCTCAAACACATTTCATTTACTGTCTAAAATATTAACATGTTGAAAATATTTTTTGTCAAAAAACAACAAAAAGGTCAAGAACCCAGTGATCCAAGCAAAATTCATAATGAGATTTTTACATAAAGAAATCTGTGACTCCAGGAAACAGTGATTTGCAGAGATAGGATGCAGTGCCTCTTATGCTGTGGGTGTTCTTCTTTCATGTATTGGGCTATGTAGAGGCAGATACAAATTCATTGTTCTCTGTATCAGATTTAAGCTTCTTGCAGAATTCATTCTGATTAAAAGTGAAATGTTGAACTGACAATCAATGAGTTGCCCAAATAATCATCACCAGTTTCTCCTATAACACAGAGGTTCTGTTTAGTTGGTGCTGAAATTTACTGGCTTCATAATAAAGATTCATTTCTCCTTTTCAATGTCTTTCTGAGAAGGAGACCCACTCATCACCTTTATCTCTGTAATGACATGTTGCTCAGAGCTACTAGAGAGCCATGGAAGAATGGATCCTGGTTAAGACTGGTCCTTGGTCAGCCTGATTGTGCTGGTCAGTATCAAACCTTAATGAGATGTTCAAAAATCAGATTGGCCACATAACATGCCTGGTTACTAGTCAAATATAAACAAACACCACAACTCAATCTTAACCATAAAGCTATTAAAATGGTGCCATGTTTCACTCTGTCCCTGGCTTTCTACAAAGGCTGGAACAGCTCATGAAAGCTTATGACCATCAAATTTTAAACCCCCACTGTCCAGGGCAAGATTAGACTATTTCAGCATGAGAGTCGCTAGGTAGGTTCCCTTGACATTGAGAATGAATGCCTTGCTCCAAAATTCCAGAGCAGTTATTTAATTAAAGGCAATTATAACAGAGAACCAGGGAACCCATAGAGAGGAACACTTCTCAGAGTTATATTGTCAGCACACACCTCCCTCCAATGGTGATTTAATCACATTCCGAAGCATTTCTTTTTAATTTATATACCTAGCGATACGATATATGAAACAAATAACTCAAGGCTGAGTACAATATTCCAAGACCCAATGTAATTTACACAGAAAGCTGGATATTTATTACTGATGCTAGAGGTTATTAAGTTATCTGAAAGGTATAGACTTTATTTCTGTTTTCAAGAAATAGAGATTTATATTGCTTATTTATTCCCAGCTGTTGAATATCTGAGCTGTGCTCAGAAAAGAGATTAAAAATATTTGATGATACCAGTGGCTGATATAACAGCAACTTGGGGAATTTCACCCAATTTTTATCCAAAATGCGTTTCTGAGTAAGTGTGTGTATGTACGTATCTGTGTTTATATGTCTGATTATGAGTGTCAGACCCAATAAAAGACACATGTTTTGACAGCTGATCATGAAATATTCCATTGTTTCATTTTCTTTCTGAAATGTGAAAAACTCCATTTTTCAAGATCTTTTCCTGACTTAGATTTTTTTCCATTGGAATAGTACAAATCCTCATAGGAGCCCTGACCACTGGACTAGGTCCCTAAACCCAGATTTCATCATAGCCTTGCTACAAACTATCTGTGTGTCTCAAGTGAGCCATTAACCTTTTGGTATCTATATTTCCTCATTTGTAAAGAAGAGGAGTTGGACTTTCAGAGTCTCATTCTATGTTTATGAATTGAGCTATAATGAATTGGGAGTCATTCCTGGATGGCCTTCCTTTCAGACATGGAGAAGATGAATCTGAATTGTTGGTGCCCACTCCACGTACCAGGTTTCTTATTAACACATACAATTACTCATTCCACAGAATTTTGAACAAAAGACCTACTAAGGGTGCTTATTGATGTACATATGCAATCTCAGGAATCACAGGCTTGACAGTGACTAAAACTAGAAGACAGTTTTGCAACATGTATTTATTGTTGAAACGGAAACAGCTCCAGGTTATATATCAATCTTTTCAACCTCTTGGGTAGTAACAATGTCAGCACAGGATTATGGAAAATGAAGATATATACTATAAGGATAGATTACTGTCTGTAGATAGAGACATACATCTATATTTCTGCCCAAAACTTTACTAGAGCATGCTTAAAGAGGTTTGGAAACACCTGAGAGTTTGAGCATGTGTTCAGAAATCTTGGCAGCGACTAAATCTTGCCTGTTAGTTTTTGTGCTGTGACTGTAGGCTGTGTCCTCATTTAAAGTGCCCATAACCAGAAAAGTGCTGGAGGCATGGAAACACTTGAGGGCCAAGAACCAGAGGCCTTGAGCTCTAGTCCCAAATCTAACACTAACAAGCTCTGGGTTGAAGAGCAAGTCATTCTATATTCTTTGGCTACAGAATTAGGTGAAAATGCATTATATTCATCTTCAAACTAAAATTAGATTATCTCCAGTACTCTCTGATATATCGTCTTTTGTACAGCCATTATCTCTTTTTTTAATTCCTTTTTAAAAAAAATTTTATTTTTATACAATTTTTAAAAATTACGTTCCATTTACAGCTATTACAAAACATGAGCTCTATTCCCTGTGTTGGTACAGTGCATCCTTGAGTCTATCTTACACCCAATAGTTTGTGCCTCCCACCCCCCCCAACATGATGCCCCTCACAGCCATTACCTTTTATGTGTAGGGTGATGCAAAGATGAGTTGGTTGAGTCCTGTAAAATTTTTCTATAAAGTGGATTCTAAACCAATGTGCAGGGCTTCCCTGGTGGCGCAGCGGTTGCGCGTCCGCCTGCCGATGCAGGGGAACCGGGTTCGCGCCCCGGTCTGGGAGGATCCCAATAAATAAATAAATAAATAAAATAAAATAAACCAAAGTGCAGAGAGCAGCTGTTTCTTCTAGATCCTTCCCTTCCCCTTTCAGGGCCCCATTTTGCTTGATGTTTTTTCTTACTTCTCAGGCCACTTCACCATTCTAGGCCTGCTCAGGCCAGTGGTAGACCATGCTTCAGAACTTCCCAAGCCCTTCTTCTAAAAATGTTTACTTTCTAATTTCCGTAACCTAGGTTCAATGTTAAATGACCAAAGCCAGTTACTTGAACTAATTCCTCATGTATTTCAGGCAGGGCCCTCTGAAGTCACTATCTTAAACAAAGGGAGAGAGTCAAATGGCACTTTCAGACAATATTAAGAACTAGCAAAGGTTATATGTTGGTGCTTTTTGAAGTCCCATAAATCATACCACATAAGCACCCAATTTAACTGTAACCTTGTATTATGTATGGCATTTTACTGTTTAAAAGTATTTTCACATACATTGCCTGTTAGCTAAACAAAAGAGTTATTTCGGAATATGGACTTATTGCTAGAAAAGACTGGAGATTGGGAAGTGTATGACTTGTCCATGTTCTTACCACTACTTAGAATAAAAACAGTTATATTCTGGTTGGTTCTGTTTTATCTTGGTCTCATGGATTGCCAACAAATATTGCTGCCTCTCTGGCAAGAAGATGCTAGGAGCATCCAGGTTATGGTTAGAAGAGAATTTTTTAAAACCTCACTCCCTTCATTCTTAAGGGTTGATTGAAGATAAAAGGTAAAGTTAAATCATCATATTCGTGCATCCTGTAAAGCTAACATTTTGGAGGGCTGATAAAAATCACATGAAAATCTGAAATTTAAACAAAACTGGAGTGAATTGTGCCAAAAAGCAGAAAACTTCTAATTGTCTCTTCTTCTTCTTCCTCTCTGCCTTAACCAGAGAGCTGTGATTCTTCCTCAAAAAGCGGAGTATCATTGAATGTCCTTATACTTACGTATTGGTCTTTCCCTGTCCCTTGATAAGGTGTTTATGACATAGAATAAACTGTACTATTTCCAGTAGTCACTCACTTAAAATATTTTTAGTATTCCAGATTCCCCACTCTTTGTACTATAAAATCTGTGTAAGCTCATATATTTGCTGGTGTGTGCTGGGCACCTGGAAGAAAGACAGGCATTTAGAGTAATATGTTGGAAAATGGTAACGCTGGAATATTTTGAAACATTGGCCAAATTGGTAGAATGACTAAATAAATGTCAAAATAAGTGACTTTCAGTTCAAGTCATTAGGAAATAATAGATATTGTACTTATCATTTCACCTTAAGAAAACGCAAAGCTGGACAGAATATATGAAGCAATTCATTTCATACAGTACAGGAATGTAATCCCTGAGATAAGGGAAATATATAATGTGAGCTCCAAATTCATCAGACTTTCTTCCTGGAGCCAAATCCAAATCACAGCACAAGGAAGTGGAATACAATAGAGAGCAGCAGGAAAACTCTGACCAGAACAAGCTGAGGTTGACAATCAGACTCTCAAAAATGTAATATTCTCGGGCTTCCCTGGTGGCGCAGTAGTTGAGAGTCCGCCTGCCGATGCAGGGGACACGCGTTCGTGCCCCGGTCCGGGAGGATCCCACATGCCGCGGAGCGGCTGGGCCCGTGAGCCATGGCCGCTGAGCCTGCACGTCCGGAGCCTGTGCTCCGCAACGGGAGAGGCCGCAGCAGTGAGAGGCCCGCGTACCGAAAAAAAAAAAAAGTAATATTCTCAACGTACAGCCCCCAATAAGTAACGATTAGATATATATGAGGAAGCAAGAAAATGTGACTCTTAATTAGAGGGGCAAAAAACCCACTAGTTAATATAGACAATTACACAGAAATTATACAAATGTTGAAATTTGCTCCTAACTATGTCTTTGCAGGCCGTGAAGGAGAGTAGTGAGAAGTGCACTCTAGAAAAAAACGAGGTTTCAAATCTCTTTTCTGCCACTTACTTACAAATTCTGCGATCATGGACAAGTTACATAATATCTTTGTGCCCTTATATTTTTATCTGTAAGATACAGACAATAACCTCTGTCTATGTTACACAGATGTTTCGAGATTCTAAAGCGTTTATACACAAGGAAATGTTTATAATCTTCTACAAAATACACAAAAATATAAAGTTTTGATAGACCTGGGGCACAAATATTATAATGATGACAATAACACCCCGTGACTGGGTCATTTGCCATTTGACAGATCTCAGATTTTCAACCCCGCTTACTATTTAGAATGCATCTGAACTTTCCCCATTTAGGCAGCATATTTGCTGTGATGGGGCATTTCATGCTGTATATTCTATTCCTGTTGAAATAAATTTAAATGAAGTAGGAAACATGCAGCTATGGGGGGGGATTTTCCCCCTAAATTTCTTATTTTACTTTCTTCCAAATTGTTTCTCACTCACACCAAGACCTAACTTCCCTATCAGTGCTGCTCGCTTTAGTATATTGATTCTGACTCTCCTCTGGTGTCTTCTGAGATACAACTCAAACAGATCGGAGAAATGCAAAAATAATTCCCAAAAGTGAAATCAGCAAGACAGTCACAGAAGCAAAAAGAAAGCTGGTGGGAGAAAAGAAGAGAAAACAAACATAGTTGAGGCAGGGAAACAACAAATTGTTCCCTTCAGTCCTGCCTTCATAAATTCTGTTCAAAGGATGGATAAATGCATAGACAGATAAATGTGTAGATAGAAGGTATTTAATTAATACACATTAAACTCCTATACAAATAAACTTGAAACTTACATTATGCAAAATGGTTGTTTGTATAGCTAATCTTCTGAGACGGAATTGGAGGAGTGAAGGATTATTTTTTGTAGCATGACTCAAAACAAAAGAAATTATGGCTGGAGAGTTAGTTCAGGGATTTGAAGAAAGTCTGTGTGGTTATTAATGCTGTGGTTGGTTTCTACAATACTATTGCTTATGATTATTTTTATTGACTATTGCTTATGATTATTTTTATTGTAATTACTTTGCTTCCCAGGTATTTTGGAAAGGCTTCATAAATAAATGAATATATTTCCATTTTAGCCTTTGATACTGTCCCTAGAAACAGCAACAGACTTGCTTCACAAGGTCACCTAACAATCTCCTACCATTCTTTGTATCTTAAGATATAACAGAAGTTTAATGTCTTCTATTCCATCTCATCGAAGGTGTAGATGATATTTTGCTGGATCACAGAAATGATGTCCCTATTATATTCTCTCATCAGATCTCTGACACCATAAACTATAATGGTTTCTTCAGAACTCTTAATGTATCTGGTATCAGCCTATTTGGGGGAAGTCCTTAATCCTGTAAATAGTTGTTAATAACTTACGTTTACACAGAGCATTTTCATTTCAATTTTAAAGTGATATATATACAGAAAGTGTGAAGCCATCCACTGTTGCAATGACAGCCATTTCTAAAATAGAATGCAACAGCTGGACAGCTGCTGCTTGTCAAAGGGTCAGAGGTGAACATGGTATTTAATATGAGCTGAATTAGGCATCTGAAATCTGCTCTCACTTTTAAGTGAGGATTAAACCAGGTCACTGTGACCAATATTTCTACATTTGTACTGAATTTGGTATTTCCCATTTTTCTGGTGACTTTCTTGGGCCTGGAGTGACACTTGAAAAATGCTGGATCAGACAGCAAGAACTTTTACGCCAAGCACTTAGAAGCAATGTCATCAAAGAGTTAAAAGAGAGTGAAAGTTGAGAAACAAAGCCAGGATCCTAAACTCTAGAACCGCACCAACCGTTAAGGAGGACAGAGCAGGCAAGAGTCAATCCAGGAAAAGAAACAGTTCTGAAAGTTTTAATTTGCAGTAGGTCAAGGTGATGAGTTTAGGATGCCAGTCGTGACCCAGAGAGCACAAGAGTGGAGGACGTTATTGGTTGCTTGCACCGTGGTGCTTGTATACAACAGTGCTCATTCTGTGACCTGCAGTCATAAATAATGGAGGCATTCAGCTGAAAGGATAAATCAGATGGGTCAATGATTATTCTTCTCATTTTAGCATGGAATCTCCTCTGTTTGATGTGATGAAAATATATTGATTTCAATGTATCCTAGTAATTAATTCATATGAACTATGCATAGTTAGAATTTCCACTTTTAAAATTAATATGTGGTGGTTATTCTAATCTCCTCTGTGAGTATGGAGACAACATCAGACCTCTGGTTGAAATCAAACATAAACATACCTTGAGTTTTCTAAACATATATTGCAACTAACCCAGAACAATGCTTTACTACAAAAAACATTGGACTTGAAAGCAGCAGACTGGATTTTGAGTCTCAGCTATGTGATTTGTCCATAGCTATGTGATTTGGACTATGATTTTAGGCTTGAACATTCTCACATGAAAAGTGAAGACAGCAATACCTAACTCAGCTTATTAAACCAACAGTCAAAAATTAATGTGTGTAAATGATCTTTGAAAAAATAAAGACACCACATAAATATGAGAGATTACCAATGGCTTGACTAGCGACAAATTTCTTTACCTAACCTCAGATCACTAAAGTATATGACCTTAAATACTAGAAATAACCTGGAATAAAATTGTAAATATACCTAAATGAGTTGTTTCTGAATTATCATTAGAAAAAATATTTTCTTGAATATACTTTTTAGTGGTGGGATCCTTTAATATTTATACTTTCATTCTTAAAAGATGAAATTATTGGTATATCCCACATAAGATTTTGAAGCTGAAATACATATGAGACCTCTTGACCTTTAAAGGGTGTATATGAATGCTGATGAGAATATTTCAAATATATAATGGTCTATTATAAAGCTACTTGGTCTATCTTCATGTCTGATTCATTAAGCAGACGTTGATGGAAAAGGCGTCAAGCTCAAGGGATATTATTCTGGTTAACAATTTTAAAAAGGTACTCAAGGATTTATTATTTAGAAAGTTCTAGGACAAAATTGTATAGACAATGGAAATTTCCAACATTGAGAACTCTTACAATATAGTGAGCTGCCATCCACCTACTTAATTGCATTTCTTTTCATAATCCTTTTATGTTGAAGACTCTCCCTCCATCTAACCTAACTTAATGGGGTTATATCCTGAGAAGCAAGTGCAGCTGAAGCACTAACTTCATTAGTTGCCTGACTCTACCTGTCAAGAATTCTGGCTCCAGACCAATTCGAGATAAATTTATACTGGGAAATAAGGCTACAAATAAGGTTACAAATAAACATATTTGGAGAAGAGACTGGTATCTAAAACTCTTTTATATGAAAATGTGATAATACATGATTGTTTTGAGGGCTTAAGTGCTCATAATATTCTTAATCAACTGTATACCGAAACTAGATTGGAGACTGCTCTGGGAGAGAAGATCAATAGGCTTTCTTTTTCCTTACCAAAAATACAGAGGTAAACAGAGATAAAGAGCTCCTTACCCGCTCCACAACACAATACCCCTCCAACAAACTTCATCTAGTTAATCAAATACGTTATAATATCAGGCTTGGAAACTCCACAAGAGCGAGTGCTAATGCTTTCTATATTTTTGTTACTAAGAACCTCGCTTATATCACAAATATAAATTGTATCTTGATAGAAAATTGATTGTGAACTGAAACTCTATCTTTGTCTCTTAGCTGATCATTATTTTATCACTTATTTTTCCATAGTACATTATTTTGAATACAAGAAGATATAAAATTTATTTTTTCAAATCAAGAGATGGCATATGGTTAGTTAGGGTGATCACTAATCTGTTGCTTGTACCAGTACACCTTTGAGAGTATAAGGACCACAGTTACGAACCAAGAGTATGTGACACCCAAGGGAAGTTAGTGTAGGTGTCCATGGTGCTGAAAAGTTCCCCTCCAAAGACTTAACTTGCACCTAAAAAAAATTTCATTGCACAGCCAATATCTAAATCTATATCCACATTTATACATATCAACAAGGCAATTCAAAGACTAAAAAATATAATATAATGGCCCAATACCTTATATACAGTGTGAAGTCAAATTTTTACCTTGTAGTGCCCATAATAGACAATATGAAGTGTTGCAGAGTTTTTGATTTTTCTATTCTGATGGGCTCTTAGTAAGTACATTTTAAAAATAAATTCTCAGATTCCTTTACTTCCTTGGAATTATTTTTCAGTAAATCATTTATTTGGGAAACATTGATGACTTACTCCTAAAGAGCCTAAATCCTTCTCTTCTGAAAGCATAATGCTGAATTTAAAAAATCAGTCTCAGGGCTTCCCTGGTGGTGCAGTGGTTGAGAGTCCGCCTGCTGATGCAGAAGACACGGGTTCGTGCCCCGGTCCGGGAGGATCCCACATGCCGCGGAGCGGCTGGGCCCGTGAGCCATGGCCGCTGAGCCTGCGCGTCCGGAGCCTGTGCTCCGCAACGGGAGAGGCCACGGCAGTGAGAGGTCCGTGTACCACACACACACAAAAAAATCAGTCTCAGAGGGTTGTACAAGTAAAAATAATAATGTTTCTTTCACTGTTTTTCTTCTTTCACTTTTGTTGGTATCACATCTTACTAAATAAAACGGGCAATAAAACGGGCAAGCTAAAAGAAATAAAGCAAATTTGTTGGACAAGGTAATTATCTTCTCTGTATCTACCTTTCCTCTTCAGTAAGGATTGTAAATATTAAGAATATCTGTAAAGATTATAAGGGTATGTGAGTCATAAAAAAAAAACAACTCCCTCATGAGGTAATTGTGAAGATTGAGTGCTCACATCTTTTAACTGAAGTATAGTTGATTTACAATGTTGTGTTTGTTTCTGTCTTTTCTTTATTTTGGTAAAATATGCACAACATCTACCATTTTAACCATTTTTAAGTGGATAATTCAGTGACGTTGAGTACATTCACAGTGTTGGGTAACCATCACCATTATCCATTTCCAGAATCCGTGTCTTTTCTGATGGTTAATAATCCTTGAGCATTGAAATGAGCAGAGCCCATGATTTTCAGGTTCCCTATTTTCAAACCCAATCTCAACCTCCTTAGATTTGGCACAAAGAAAATTATCAGCATCACAATCATTGTCATCCAAAATCATCCCGTAAATGACAGAACTGGGTGTAGAATCCAGGTCTTGGGATTCTTAATTCCCTTATCTCTCTACAGCTCCTTCCTTAACTAAAGCTATTGCTGTGCCACTTGCAACAGATGCTTTAAATTCAGTTCTGAGAGAAGTAATTCAAAGTTCTGACCAATTGCTTTAACACCCAAACCACTTTTTAAGTAAATATTCTTTCATGAGAAGAGTATTGACAAAGAAAGGAGAAATGAAACAGACTTCAATCACTGACTCTTCTGGTTTTTATCTAAAGAGGTAAATACATTTAAATAGTGAATACTAGATAAAGTGTAATTCCAGGAAGAAATATTAAGCAACTTTCCTATAAAGACATGTAGTTTTAACCTGTAGTATAACAGAATAGTTTATCATTGCTTCTTGGTCTCTTGCTGTGAGCATGGTACTGTTTAAATGCAGATGTGGTACTTTACACCGATGCATGGGAACTGAGAAGAACTTTGCTATATTTAACATGAACAGTACAGGCATGTAGTCCAAATAATCCATGTGTTTTATGACTCCACTTCTGTCTTTCTCTCTTCTGCTATCTTTTCTCATTTTCTTCCACCTCACTCTAGTACTTTATGATAGTCTGAATAAAGAAAGATTGATTCATTTTTTAATCAATTATAAAAATAGAAAAAGTGTTTCAAACTACAGTATACTGCACATATGAACATTTAATTTTATGTCACTTTAAAATAGAGACATCTTATTATTTTCTTAAATTTACAAATAGTGAAATTCACTCTTTTTTGGCATATAATTCCATGCATTTTGACACATGTAGATTTTTATAACCACGACCAAAGACAGTTTACAGAGCACTTCCAACATCCCAAAGAATCCCTCATACTTCCCATTGTATTCAGAGACTTCCCCAAATCTTAACCCTTGGAAACCACTGATTTGCTTTCTCTTCCTATATTTTGACTTTTCCCCAAATGTAAGTGGACTTATTTTTGATAAAAAGAATACAATATTTTATTTTACTAAAATTTTTATTTTGTTTCACTAAAACGTTGATACCATTTAACAAACTTCACCAAAGGATCTATAGTGTATCTGGCTCAATAACGAATAGGTTATACTTTGGTCAGTACTAGGTCTAATTTCTTTGTTTACTCTGTTTACACTGAATCTTTAAAAAACATAATTATAGGTTGTAGGAATGGAAAAAAGCTTTTGGTGTCTCAGACCTAGAATTTTGAATATTTGTTTTTAAATCAGCCTGGAATTTCAAAGTAACGTTTGTATAACATCTATTTTCACTTCTGAGAAGATGTGAGTGTTGTTTTTGATTTTTGGATCAGCAGGGATGAAAAAGGAGATAGTGCACCACTTGGCCTGTCCTGCCCCACAGTGTCTTCTCAGAATTGAGCCTTAGGGCAAACAGAATGACAGCATATCCAAAGTCACCTTCCTCATTCAGGGCTGTGCTTTATAGTGGCCTGGTTCCATCCTACAGGGCTTTCAGCTGCTTATTTCTTCGTATGTGATTATTGGCTGGCTTGTGATTATTAAACCACAAAATGAAAAACTGGGACACTCTATATGTAGCAATCTCTTTGTGATACTCTGTCGTGAATTCATGGGAGGAAATTTATGTATGGGCACTACCCAATCTCCACCAATAAACAAGCTCTTCACAGCTACATATTTCTAGAAATACCTTGCTTATCATATCTGAATTTAAAATTTCAATTAGAATTTAAAATAATGTCTAGTTGAAATGTTATGTCCTAATTCCCTTGGTCAAAATGGGTTTTTTTTTTATGAATCCTGTGTTGCATAGCTAATGGCCATCTTATGAATTTTCTTTAAAAGGATTTCATTAAAATCATTTATTAAATTGTTGCCTGGTAGTGTGTAAACACACTGAGGGCAGGGGGTGTCTTTCTCATTATTATGTCTTCAAATTGTAAACATGGATAAATTATTTAATGAACGAATACCAAAATAAATTAGCTGTCACAGAACACTGTCACAGAGCACTGTAATTGATGGAGTTGCCAAAATTATAATATGGCGTGTCCCAGACTAGTGATCCAAGAACCCATAGCAATGCCTTCAGGACCAGGAAAAGAAGGAGACCAAGGTCTAATTTATTCTAGAAGATCTCACTGCAATCCAAGTTGAGCAAAGCCTACAACACAGTCCTGAATTCCATAGGCAGAATGTCTGTGAATTTGGATCAACTGAGATTCTAAGAAAGATGTGCTGCTCTCTTAGATTCTTAAAGAACAAGAGAGCAAAGCAAAGCAGCAAGTCTTTCTCTTGGGGGAGAATCTGAAATGAACGTTCTTATTCCTTGAAGGATGTTCTTCCCAACTCTATGGAAATATTAGAATGCACCAAAATGTTTCAAAACCCTTTTTCAAATTAAAAAATTTTGTTAGTGGTCACTTTTAAAGACACTGTTTTCTGTGATAATGTAAATGAATGTTTTTTAAGCCTCCATTTCTCTCCCTTTATATTAAAAATGATTTGAAATAGAAACTTTATTACATAGCAGCTCGCTATTCCAATGCCAAATACTTGACTTAAAATCTGGGAAATTGTATGTTAGAGGAATATACATCATCAATCTCCTGAATTCAAATAGTTTCCAGCATCACTGAAGAGCTGGCAGTGTTCACAGCCCCTTTCTGCTATTTTTTTTTTCCTATTTCTCTGGCGAACATTTTTACCCATAACTTAAAGAATGTTTGAGAATCTTTAAGAAGGAAAGAATAAATAAATAAATAAATAAATAAATAAATAAATAAATAAATAAATAA
>NC_041233.1:93763269-93778568 GCF_002837175.3 Physeter macrocephalus
GCCGATGCAGGGGACGCGGGTTCATGCCCCGGTCCGGGAAGATCCCACATGCCGCAGAGCAGCTGGGCCCGTGAGCCATGGCCACTGAGCCTGCGCGTCCGGAGCCTGTGCTCCGCAATGGCAGAGGCCACAGCAGTGAGAGGCCCGCGTACTGCAAAAAGAAAACAAAACAAAACTGGCATGGAAGCATTCCATATTTATTTCATAACAAATTTGCAAGTCAAACGTAGTTGACTTTTCTTTTACCCCTGACTATTCTGATGCTGAAAAACTCACTTAGGATTCAGAACTCCATCTGTGTTCTAGTTTCCTTCATTGTCATTTGTAATGAAGAGTTTGCAATAATTTTTCAGGAGGACTCCTTCGTTCACTGATTTGTGAAATAGAATGGTATCCAGATCAGTTTATGCCTAGCTACCTGGATCTTCAGAGTCTATAACAGACATATTAAAATCTGCTTATGACAGTAAAAAAAATGATATGCAGAGAGAAGCTACTTCTGAATTAGAGGGAATCATTTTGACAACTTTCTTCTCTTTGACAATGGAAGGGGGAAATTTTTCTTAGAATTAATACACACTAATAAAAAATGTTCATGTTCATAGCCATGATTCTGAAATACGACCATATTAGACACAAACTGCCAGAAGAACTGATGACACTCTGTTTTGTTCTTGCCTTAGTTTGACTTTCAGAATGAAAGACAGGTTTTATTACAAAGAATGAAAAAGAGATCCCATCTTTAAACATGATTAAAAAATAAGAGCTGAACTTAATACCTTCATGGGGGCCGGTCGAGCCCTCATAACTTTATTTCCCAGCAATGTTTTTGTAGGTTGACTATATCCTAGGGTTTACTGCAGAGATCTAAGCAGGAAAGCCTTTGAATTCAGAATAAGCACTCTCTGTGGCATCCAGAGGTGAGGCTGCTCACAGGGGTTCAGTGACCCTGGAAACTAATTCCTCAGCAGCAAACCTTTCTAAAGGAAGCCTGTGATTAAATTGATGGAATGGCAATTGGTGGTTTGATTAAAGTGGGAGGGCGGGGGAAGTGGGGAAGAACTTTACCTTTGGAAACAGAGAAAAATTCTCTAATGCTAATTGACCCAGCCTTTGCTTAAAAGGTGGGCACTTTGCACTTTATTCTCTATGTGAAGAGACTGCAATTTGGTGACAGAGAGCCCATCACATGTCTTTCCCATCCATATAGAAGGGTACAGAGAGCACAAAGCATGTAAAGGGTTTTCTCATATGGCTTTCTTGGAAATTATAAAATGAGACATCAATACAAAAGAAAGGGGGGGGGATTCCCTGGTGATCCAGTGGTTAGGACTCCATGCTTCCCCTGCTGGGGACCCAGGTTCAATCCCTGGTCTGGGAACTAAGATCCTGTGTTCCGTGTGATGCAGGCAAAAAGAAAAAAAAAAAAAAGTAACTACTTTCCCTCTCATCTATATCTACATATATCTATATATTCTGCCAAAGTTATCTGTAATCCTAGTTCAGTGAATCTCAACATTAGCTACACAGTAGAACTATCTGAGAAGCGATTTAAAATTCCACAACCTGGGCTTCCCTGGTGGCGCAGTGGTTGAGAGTCCGCCTGCCGAGGCAGGGGACGCGGGTTCGTGCCCCGGTCCGGGAAGATCCCGCGTGTCGCGGAGCAGCTGGGCCCGTGAGCCATGGCCGCTGAGACTGCGCGTCCGGAGCCTGTGCTCCGCAACGGGAGAGGCCACAACAGTGGGAGGCCCGCGTACCGCAAAAAAAAAAAAAAAAAAAAAATTCCACAACCCGAGCACCATACCCAGAGGTTCTGTTTTAATTGCTCTGGGGTGATCTGAGGTATCAGTGTGTGCGCATTTGCACACATACGTGTGCACACACGCGCACACACACACACACACACACACACACACACACACTCCTGTATAGGATCCTCACGTTTTTAAAAAACATGCAGCCAAATTTGATATCCAGTGTGCTTCATTCCAGCCCTACTACAGTTTTATCCATCTTTACAGTAAAAATAAGAGACATCTTGTGTCTTGGTGAATAGTACCACCTGTGAGTCCATTGAAGTCTGTTGTGTCTTTTTCACCTAAGTATCTCCCATAATGTCTTAGCCGGAAGCTTAAACAATCTTTTCAACAAATAGAAACGTATCATCGTTTTTTCCAGTAAGGCCAAGTAACTCTCTAATAATGGATTTTTATTAGACAAAAATGCCCAACCCAGTTTGGATTTTGTAATGAGAATTATTTCCCAAATGGACCATATTATTCATATTTTCCCATACAAACCATTGATCTTGGTGTTTACTACTTGAATTTTTTTTTTAAGTGACTTTGCAGAACACAAAAGCTGCCAGCAGATCTGTTGCTGATATGAATTGTCTGCAGGTAGAAACCCACCTCATCTGCACTCCATCAGCTTCAAGGGAATTCACCGACTTAACAAGGTGGTTTCCGATATTCAATGCAAAGAGCAGGTAGACTACTAAAGCAGCACAGATAATCCTTGCATGGTCTCAGTTTGGCTTGCGCTTATGGGGCACACTGCTTTCTCTCTTATCCCATCAGGGACAATGGGATTAAGCCTTCTTTCCTTAAAAAGAACCCAAACTCCCTGAGCAAATACCATGCCCTATAAGCTTTATTATAAAATAATGACAGTAATCATCATTATCATAACAGTGACCTTTGGTTTTCATGGTAGAATAAAGACACGTGTGACCCCTTTTTCAAGTGAGAATCACTCACCCTCAAACAACAATCATAACAGACACAGAAGTGAAAGCTTTCTTTTCAGTGAACTAGAGGATGGATATCTGTAACAAGGAAACACAATAAATGAAAAGTTGTTAGTAAAGGAGAGTAAACGAGTCACCAGGGCAGATAACTATCAAACATACAAATCTGGAGATCAACAAGCAGGTTTTCCTCACGGAATCCCACAAAGGCTGAGAACATTGAAAGGGGCAGGCAAGGTCGGGCATTAGAAGATGTAGGCCTAGGGAATTCCCTGGTGGTCCAGTGGTTAGGACTCCGCGCTTCAGCTGCTGAGGGCGCGGGTTCAATCCCTGGTGGGGGAACTAAGATCCCGCAAGCTGCGCCGCACGGCCAAAAAAAAAGAATTGGTTTAACTACAGGAGAGCAGTTGAAAGCCCAGTGTTTCAACACCACTTGGAGCAGACAGGCCACCACTCCTGCATTATCTTCATAGAAGACAGGGAGAGTTTTTTTCTGGAAAAAAATTAGACTAGAGAGATGCCAGACTTGGAGTTACAGGCGGAAGACGGTACAGATGAGAGGCTGACCTGAAGACAGAACGACTAAGTGAAAGTCTGTGTATAGGATGGTGGGACCTTCAGCTTTCTTTCCCCAACAAGTTTCAGGAGAGCCACATCCTGGTTTAAACTCTCCCTCCTCCAACGCTGCCCCCAGCTAGGAGCTCAGATGATTCATCTGGAGAAACTAAATCACTAAGTTTTAGCAGACTCAAGAAAGCTGAATCTAAGCCAATAGTTGGGAAAGCCTATCAGCAAGTCATTTTGTACTAATGAACCCCAACAAGGCTGAGAAATTGAGGCCTGGGTGTCTCAGAGAGTGAGGGTACAGTATGAAGAAATAAGAAGGTTAATTGAAGGTGTATGTGAAGCAGTTGCATGGCCCCAGTTCCCCCTCCACAGCTGTCATTGGCAGAATGCTAAAATGGCCTCCCAGATCTTCATCTACTGGGACACAGGCCCTGTATGATCCCCTCCTCTAGAGTTTGGGAAGGATTTATGGATATAACGGGATATCACTCCCTTGACTGTGTCACTACATATGGCAAGGGTGATGGGATAGTTACTCCCGTGATTACATTACAGTAGAAAATTGATAGATTGGGAAAATATATATGTAACACTGATAACACAGGATTAGTCTCTATTATAAAGAACACTTATACATTGAAAACGAAAAGACAACCAATCCAATAGAATAAAGGGAAAGAAATTATGAATAATTTACCAAAACGCAAACTTGAATGACCATTAAACATGCAGAAACTCATCTAATACCCCTGATGAGTGAGGAAACATAAGGTAAAACAACAGTGAATTATATTATACTCTGTATCCATAAGCCTGGCCTGTCTGGAGATGCAATCTACTACCAGCATTAATACTGCAAAGGTACCTTGGTGGGGTACAGATGTGGGCAGAAGAGACAGGAGAGGGGACATATGATTTGATTACACTCATGCATCTATAGGAAATGTCTGTATGTCTAGTTTAAAGAATTTTGATAATGTTTTTAAACTACCACATCAGTTTGTAATCTAAGGAATCCCTTCAGGAGATACATTTGCAAGGGTACACAAAGACGCTCACTGTAGCATTGTTTATAATAACAAAAGAGAAATAAAACTTAAAATTCACCATGAAGGTAATGGATTCATAAATAATAGTGCATTCCCACTATAGAACACCACAGAATGAGGAATAAGGTAGAGATATACTTATTAAGGAGGTTGACTATTTGAAATGTCCAAATTATAAATAAAAAAATATGCATGACATGATTTCATTTTAGGTGTAAAAAAGTGTGTGTGTGTGTGTACATATATATATGTACACACACACACACACACTTTTCATATATGTGTATATTTACCTAAATATACACATATATGAATGCCTATTTATATGTTTGAAAATGAATTATAAAAACTCTACTAGGATACATGGTAAACTCTTAACAGTAGTTACGTCCAGGGGGGAGTAAAATTTAGGGCTATAGATACACACACACACACATACAATAAATATCGATGTGTGTGTCTGAGTTGAGTTTTTCAAAGAATAGATTCATACATTATATTACCTGCATATTAAAGTAATAACAATAATTGCACCAGAAATTACATATTGAATTCTTTAAAAGCACAGGATGTTATATTGGTGGTCCGCAGAATAATGCCTCCACCCCTTGCTTCCTGAAAGATATTCACATCCTAGAGACTGGAATCTGTGACTATGTTATGTTACATGGCAAAGGGTAATTAGGTTGCTAATCATCTGTCTTTAAAATAGGGAGATTTTTATGGATTCTCTGGGTGAGCCCAACGTAATCAGGAGGGTCCTTAAAACTGAAAGCAGGAGGCAGAAAAATTAATGTCAGATCCATGCGATGTGAAAAAGACTCAACTGGTCATTTCTGTCTCTGAAGATGGTGGAAGGGGCCATGAGCCAGGGTATGTGGATATCCTCCGGAAGCTGGAAAAGGCAAGGAAGCAGATTCTCCAATAGAGGTTCTAGAAGAAATGTAGCCCTCCTGACATCTTGATTTTAGCCAGCAGACCCAGCTCAGACTTCTGAATTACAGAACTACAAGATAATCAATTTGTGTTGATTTAAGCCACTAAGTTTGTGGTAATTTGTTACAGCAATAGGGAAGTTATGCAATATGCATGACCTCATTTAAAATTTACAAGAACCTTAGAAAATAATATTTACAACTGTGGGCTCCAATTTGCACAGGAGGAAACCACAGCTCAGAAGACCTGTTTAAAGTAACACAGCTGGTAAGAGCTATGGATGGACATGAATTAGTTCCATAGGAATCTAGAGCTTGTACTTCTCTGCTTCTCTCTACTATTTTGTGTTCTCTGTTCTCTAATCTCTCTCTCTCTCTCTCTTTCTCTTCCTATCACCCATCACCCCACTGCACCTGTCTGGGGGCATGACCCCGAAAATACTTAGTATGCCAGTAAGAATACAGGTTTGGGGTCAGACACATCTTCATTTGAATCCAATTACTAGCTGTGTGGGTAAAACAAATTATTCAATTTGAGCCTGTTTCCTTATCTATAAAAGAGGAGAAATAATTTCTACCTTGTAGGCTGAGAGAAAGCATTCAGTGAAATAATGTATGAAAAATGTCCAACAAAGAGCCCTGTACAGATTTTGTTTTTAATAAATATTATTTATAGTTGGTGAGGACTATTACTTTGTTAAAATGACTCTGGGAAGCCTGATTTTTTTCCTCTAGATGAGGTTTTAGGTTTTGTTTATACCTTTTTCATATCTGTCAGCTCCTGATTCAGAGATGGTGGTTCATGCCTCTGGCACAGAATTACAGCTACAAACTAGGGAACTATTAACTGAGTACAAGTGGAGAGGAAGTGGCTTTTAGTGGTGTGGGCACCGGTGATCCATAATATGAATCCAGTCAGTAGCAAAGATGGACTGTTAGTAATATATATTTATCCCTTGGGATCACATCACAGAGGAACAAAAGAAAAAACAAAACCCAACGAAAACTTCCTTCTGTTTAAATTTGGTCACAAATTTCAAGGGGACATCTCTATCAGAATCCAGATTATGATGACCTTCTGTTTTCTTTTTGTTTTTTTTCCCTTTTTTTTCAATTTTTAAAAATTGAAGTATAGTTGATTTACAATGTTGTACTAATCTCTACTGTACAGCAAAGTGACTCATTTATACATACATATACATTCTTTTTAAATATTCTTTTCCATTATGGTTTATCACAGGTTATTGAATATAGTTCCTTGTGCTATACAGTAAGACCTTGTTTATCCATTCTAAATATAATAGACCTTCTGTTTTCTGATTATGGACACCTAGACTGAATTTTCTCAGAATATCATTTATCTTTCACTCAATCAACATATTCTGTTGGTCTAGACACTCCATAAGGTTCTTCAAAAATTCTCTTGAGGGACTTACCTGGTGGCGCAGTGGTTAGGAATCCACCACCAATGCAGGGGACCCTGGTTCGAGCCCTGGTCCGGGAAGATCCCACATGCCGCGGAGCAACTAAGCCCGTGCACCACAACTACTGAGCCTGCGCTCTAGAGCCCGTGAGCCACAACTACTTAGCCTGCGTGCTGCAACTACTGAAGCCCACGCACCTAGAGCCCGTGCTTCACAGCAAGAGAAGCCACCGCAATGAGAAACCCGTGCCCAGCTACGAAGAGTAGCCCCCGGTCGCTGCAGCTAGAGAAAGCCTGCACGCAGCAATGAAGGCGCAACAGATCCAAAAATAAATAAATTTTTAAAAAATTGTTTAAAAAAATTCTCTTGAAAAATCCCCTTCAGTTCTTTCTTTCTAGGATCTTTTTTTTTCAAACGTTTCAAATTGTTTCTAACCTTTTTCTTTTTGAAGAGCTATTTTCAAAGATAATTTTTGATGGTTCTCCACAAACCATCTACATTTCTTTTAGAGGGTCCTTCCAGTTCTGGCTTGTCCACTATGACGTCTGATGCATAAGATGTACTTAATCTGGATTCATGAATGAGGCAACTATCAAGTGAGGATGTGGCAACGTTTGTTGTTCATGGAAATAGATCCCTCCCCCAGTTGAAAGGGAAGTAAGTCAGAGGGAGTACACACTCCCAAGGGACCTCAACCTGCGTGGTCCAAAAGTCTTCGTTGGTCTCAGTCATTTATGCCCCTTATGCCTTATGAGAGAAAACTGAGGGAGGGAAAAAAAAAAAAAAAAAACCCTCCTTGGGAATTGTGTTCCGTTCTAAAAAACTCAGAGGTACTGAAGTGTTTGCCTTGCTAATGGCTTTTTCAAAGTGTGTTGACACCCAAGTGGGCTTGGGAGAACAGTTTTTACATGTGGGTAATACCATGACTTAGGAACTGTGATTCTGGGTTTTTCTGTGAAAAATTTGTACTTGTAGCACCCTTCATTCCAACAGTCTTTGTCTTGCTTCTTGTTTCAACTGCAGAGGCAATGAAAGCAGCAGGATAACTGAGCAGAATGGAGTATTTATAGCGATAACAACTCATTAAGGTCATCATTATTAACCATGACGTGGGGCTTTCGTAATCACATCAATGATTGCTATAACTCCCAATGATACTGCATCATTGTACTCTAATGCTCTAGAGTGCTGCAAGGCCAGTACATGTTACAAGGCTATGAAGACACAAATATACAGAGACATTGATAAAATGTTTCTAATCTGTTTGTTGTTCAAGCTGCATTTACCCACATTTTAAAATCTGCTATACAAAATGTATAAATGAACACAGAATTATACCTTTGAAGAGGACTTCCAAAAAGTAATTTTATCCAGTCCACTGCCTTAAATAGTTAAATATTCAAACCATCAAAGACATATGGTTGTAATTCCCTTTTTTTTTTTGCGGTACGCAGACCTCTTACTGTTGTGGCCTCTCCCGTTGCGGAACACAGGCTCCGGACGCGCAGGCTCAGCGGCCACGGCTCACGGGCCCAGCCGCTCCGCGGCATGTGGGATCCTCCCAGACCGGGGCACGTACCCGTGTCCCCTGCATCGGCAGGCAGACTCTCAACCACTGCGGCACCAGGGAAGCCCTGTAATTCCCTTTTAAGAAGCCACCAGGCTTGGAGTCTCCACAGTACCTTAAATAGACTGTTTTGGTACTTGATCACCATTTGGTCATCTAGCTTTGCTATAAGTTGAGTAAGTTACAGCAAATTATACAAACACACACACACACATATGCAAATTATATATATATATATCCATTCCTTTGTGGAGTTGAAAAAATATTTCATACCTCCTTCATCTCACTGAAGCCACATAATAGAATTCACTTTTCAAGACTGAACACAGAACTTCCTCAACCTTCTTAATTCTTTCTCACAACTATTATCACTGATTTTAATCCCTTTGGACATTCTTTGGTCCCTAAATATAAATTTCATTATTTGTATTTAAGGGCAAAGGCAACAAATGAGATACTGGGAGAGGACAAATAGAAATGAGGAATTCTGCCCACATCTATAGATTAGTTGTATTGATTCATAAACACTAAGCAAACATATATATTGACTGCTTAACATTCAAAATCAGTTCATATGCCAAATCTTGAACAGGAAGGTGAGCTCATAATTAACCTGAAGGTTATTAACCTTTAATTATTTTATTTAACTGGAAGTTCATCGACAGAATAATGTTTCACAAAGAAACCTGAAAAAGCCTGAGGCATTTAGGTAACCTGAGGGGAAACAAACTCATGAACCACAGAAACAGGGGAAAAAATAGAGTGAAAAGTGAACTGGTCAAACCTCATGGAGAACTGGCTTTGTCATTACTCTCCAGATGCGACCGTAGTCCTGACTTCCGGGAGCTCTACTTAAGTATCTTGTCTTTCAAATACTGGCTTATAAGAATAATTTCTTTTTTTGTTTTAACATCTTTATTGGAATATAATTGCTTTACAATGGTGCGTTAGTTTCTGCTGTATAACAAAGTGAATCAGTTATACATATACATATGTTCCCATACTTCCTCCCTCTTGAGTCTCCCTCCCTCCCTCCCACCCTCCCTATCCCACCCCTCTAGGTGGTCACAAAGCACCGAGCTGATCTCCCTGTGCTATGCGGCTGCTTCCCACTAGCTATCTATTTTGCATCTGGTAGTGCGGTATTTTTTTTTCTCTTTCTGACTCACTTCACTCTGTAGGACAGACTCTAGGCCCATCCACCTCACTACAAATAACTCAATTTCATTTCTTTTTATGGCTGAGTAATATTCCATTGTGTATAGGCTTCTCCTACATGTGACTCAGTCTCTGTATCTCTTCTTCTCTCTTATTCTAATTTTCTCTCCACTTCTCCAGTGTTTTTATGGCTGCTTTCAACACTTTCTACTGCTTTTCCATGGCTCTTATAGTCAAAATTTTACCGGAAAAATTCCCAGTTGAATCAGTAGTCACCAACCAGTAAGAAGGAATACTAGTGGTCAATATTCTCATGCTGTGACACCTCACAGATCCAGCCTTTCAAAATGTCCCAGACTCCTCATCCAAAACTGTGATTAGAGCAACAGAATCATGTGACAGACATGAAACCCTAGGTGTATGGAACTGACCATGACCACTCATCTCAAATGAGGTTGTGAGTGTGACAAGTACTTCATGCCATCAAGTGCGTGGTAAAGAAGAAAAATATTTCTTACTCACTTAAACAAAAATTCTCTATGAGTAGAGACTAAAAATTATTCTTTATGTAGTCCTGTGTGATATACCGTAGAGAATGCAATGCATTAATATACTTGCAATGCATTAGTATGTCCTATTACATTTTGTATAGAGATTTACCAGAGATAGTCATTTTGTTTAATAACCTCAGGGATGAAAGAACACTGTGCTGAGTCCTGCACGAAGGTGCTGGTGAGAAAGTGTGATGTAAAAAAAAAAAAAAATACGTCGTATCTGTCCTTACCCCCAAAGAAGCTCATTACACAGTAGGTCATATACAAAAATCATGTATAAATAATGCAAGGGACTTAATAGCATTGGGAAAGAAAACAGTTACAGAATCTGTCTGGCAACTTCCAAAGCTTCCACTGTACTAATGTTCCAATTGGAGCTGTTATGGGGAGGAGTGGCCATAAATGCCACTCTACAGTTGAAAGGTATTCTCAAGCTTCAAGGAGCCAAACCTTCCCAGTGCTGAGGTCTAAAGTGTAGAGGGATGTACTCACTGTAGGATGGATCAGATAAGAGAACTGAGGCTGGTTTTGCATCACCTCCTGGATCTTTACCTGTTGGTAAAGTGTCTTCTTGGCTCTGAAGAAGTCTCTTTGGGTGGAGAAACTGTTCTTAAACCACATTAAACCATTCACGCTTTCAAGGTGTGGAAATTTTCAGTGGTTTCCATTCATTTATATCTTTACTCGTTCAACCAGCTTTTGCTGCATCTCTAATGGATGTTGGATTATATAAAAGGTGAATCTTATATAATCCTTGCCCAACAAGATGTATAAAAAGATAATTGCAGCATGTTTTTATTATATTTTTGTTTATAGAAATGTAATGAAATCTTTATTCAAAATGCTACAGGCACTCAGAGGAGGAGGTTGCATAACTGGGTAAGAATATCAGGTCAAGTAAGAAAGGGGGACCTTCGAAGATGAACAAGAGTGCCCCAGATGAGAGTCAGAGGACAGTTTATTGTAGGAGGAGGGAACAGACTGCAAAAATGTACACTTGTGAAAAAATGATGGTTTTAAGATGTTTGAGCTTCTCTGTGAGATCTAAGGCTCAGGTTGGTAGGTCATGTCACAGAAGACACAGCTGGACCAATTATGTGAATCAGCTATAATAAAGTTTCTAGGGTAGCTGTTTTTAAATATGGTTTAGCCATGAAAGTTTCTTCAAATGTTAGAAGCCCCGTATGTAAAATGGAGTAACTCTGAGCTGCTCTGTTTTAAGCACAGGTGGGGGACCGGAGGCGTGCATGGCCCTAACTCTCCCAACCTCATTCCCACCCGGGTAACCACGAAAGGGCTCTGCAGATCACAACTTGAAAAGTAATGTACTATCATACAGCTGCCTTTCTTCAACATGAATTATTGAATAAACAGATGACTTGATCTTTATCCAGAGTTCTCTTTTCTAGGATTTATTTTCCTTTACCAGTGCTTTTTTTTTTTTTCTTTTTTCTGTACGCGGACCTCTCACCGTTGCGGCCTCTCCCCGCCACGGAGCACAGGCTCCGGAAGCGCAGGCCCAGCGGCCATGGCTCACGGGCCCAGCCGCTCCGCGGCATGTGGGATCCTCCCGGACCGGGGCACGAACCCGTGTCCCCTGCATCGGCAGGCGGATGCGCAACCACTGCGCCACCAGGGAAGCCCTACCAGTGCTTTTGAGCATCACTATTCAAAGCATCCATGTCTCTCTAATATGGGCACAGTGTGTCACTTAAATCCTATGGTGAGTCCCAGGCTTTCCTACTTGATGTTCTTTAAATCTGTACTTGTGATAAAACATCATTCAAAAAAACTTTTAACTACATCTACAGGTATGATACTTTCAAGAAAATCAGAAAAGCCTTTCCCTCTGTGTGGACTTCTTTCAATGGAAAAGTTCCCATGACAATATGGCTTGGCAAGCCAATGGTACCTCTAGTCAGATTAGAAAAAGCCAGCCCTTCCCTTGACAAACCCAGACCTGAGCTCCTCATGGCTTGGTGAGCTGAGCAATGAAATTCAGATCTCATCTGGCCCCTTGGCTGGGGTCTGGTTTAGTGAACCCCTCACAGAATGACCCAGGAAAGCCCTATTTACATATTATTATTTTTAGCTCCAACTCTAATTTATCAAAAGATATTTTGTAAACAAGGATGAGTTCAAATTTATTCTAGGTCCTGTTTAAAGTCTCACTTTTTAGAGAATTCCAAGCACAGGCAATGTTTCAAAGCTATTTTTGCGCCATTGATGATTATAATAGGGGCTTTGTTGTATATCCGTTTTTCCCTTGAAATATCCTCGGTAGTATAATTTCAAATTCCAACAATGGCTTGATCCAGAGGCTAAGCAAGGAGGTACCATTTGTAGGCCGAGGGAGAGAAACACACTTCCTGGCGCCAACTCTGCTTTATAGGAAGAAGCTTTACAATTGTTGAGCCTTGGCTATCTGCAAGCATACCTGTAGGCGAGATGTCCCATTACTGGAAGTACAAACATATGAAAAAATAGTCAGAAAATAGTTAGTCTATGCATAACAAATGAATGTGAGACCTATGCTGGTGGAAAGCTTTAAAATTCTATTTTCCAGAGGTGTGTGAGCCTGAAGCACCAGAATAGGAAAGGCAGCTTAGAGTAGTTCTGACTGCTCACTAAGCACGACCAAGATCGGGGTTTGAAAATACAGGTTATACCAAAGTTCACCGTCTGAATTCAAACTGCTTGGGCCCAGGTTTGTAAAATAAAGATATTACTTCCCTCACACAACTGTTATAGGGAATAAATAAGATAACCTATATGACAGTGCCTACAGCTGAAGAAATAGAGCTTCTTTCTAAATAATTTATTATTTAGAATAATTTAATCTAAATTTCATCTTTATTCACTTGGTAGCCTGGAGTACCTGATCTGGAACAGGGCTGTTCAACACAATTTTCTGCAGTGATGGAAATATTCCATATTTGTGCTAGCCAATATGGCTATTGAGCTTGCAAAATGCAGTCAGTGTGACTGAGAAACTGAATTTAATTGCTTAACTTTTATTAATTGAAATTCAAATTCCAATAGACACATGTGGGTAGTAGCTACTCAATGGGACGGTGCAGCTCCAGAAAAGAATTTGCCCCCTACAGGGTAACTTCATTATAACTTCGGATTTTTTTCAGCAATAAGTTTCTAAGAAAGACAATATTTATTTCTGCAAACATTTTTAGGGCCAGAGGTTTTAAAACTGGAATCAATGGGCAACTTGAACTCCTCAAATTAGATGATAATCATGTAAAGTTTGAGGTGTAATTTTCTGGGGAGAGGATTCCTACCATTGGATTTAGACAGAGCATGTCTCACAAAATAACAGCAAGTAAATAAATTAAAATAATAATATACCTAAGTTCCTTAAACCTTCTCTAAGTTTAAAATGCCCAAACTATGATTCAGAAGACAGAGGTGTCCAAGGTATTGTATTAGCTCATATAGCTATAATTAATTGTTTCTATTAACACTAAAATATAAGCAGAGCTTTCAATGAAGCCGTAAAATATGGAATTCATAAGAAGTGTTCCATTGGTCTATTTAGATCAATACTAGTAAACACATTTTAACATATTTAATTACATGTTAATTACATGTTTCATTTCATTGATTTCCTCTAAAATATTAAATAGTACAGAATAGCACAGAAACGTACAAACTAAACAGTACAATTTTTCCCACCTCCTACCCTATTTCTACTCCCGCCCCTAGGGATAACTATGTCAATAATTTGTCACATTTTCCTCCAGACTTTCTTTTCATTATCCATACATATATTGTATGTACACGTGCATGTGTGTCTATATGTTTGTGTGTCTAAATATTGACTTCTATTGTATCAATACTATTTGTGATGGGTTGAATAATGACCCCAAAGATGTCCACATTCTAATCACTGAATCCTATGAATATATTAACTTACATGGCAAAAAGATCTGTGCAGGTGTGATTAAATTAAGGATCTTGAGATGGAGAGATTACCCTGGATTATCTGAGTGAGCCCGTAGAATCACAAGGGTCCTTAGAAGAGGGAGGCGAGAGGATCAGAGTTAGAGGTAGGAAATGTTATGACAGAAGCAGGAGGTTGGAGTGACTCCAGGAAGGGGACACAAACCAAGGAGTGCAGGCAGCTTTCAGATACGGAGGAAGGCAAGGAAATTGATTGAGTCTTCCCTGAAGAAGGAAAACTGTTCTGCTGACACCTTGACCTCTGACCTCCGGAACTGTAAGAAAATAAACGTGTGTGTTTTTTAGCCATGAAAATTTGTGGTAATTTGTCACAGCAGCAATAGGAAATGAGTACACTGTTTTATAACTTAACATTTTTTTAACTTAGTATAACCTATGCATCCTTCCATGTAAGCACATTAGTACATGCAGCGCTACTCCATTCTTTATGGTAGTTCCCTAGAATACCAGTTTGTCTCCCCTTTATACTGTTATGCATAAGGTTTCAATACACACCGTTGGTTATCTATCTTTGAGCATTTGTCCAGATGGTTTTGTGGAATAGCTGATTTCAGAGAGGAACTGCTTGGTGAGAAGATAAAGATATACATGACAAATGTGTTGTTATTCAGAACACTTGCCCCCCCCCCCTCCTCCCCCTCCCCTCTGCAGACTGTCTCACTCACAGGAGATTACGTTTCCCTGTTCCATAGACAACAGACTTGGTCATGTGACTTGCTATGGCCAATAAAGTGTCGGCAGAAGGGATTTGGGTGGGCACTTCAGAAACTAGCATGCGCTGGTTTTCTTTCCCTGCCCCAAGATGCCCCATATAGAGACTGCTCCATCATCCTGAGTGCCGGCTGACCCATGACGGATATGTAGGAAGACCAAAAAAAAAATAATAAGCCTTTGTGGTTGTAAATGACTGCAGTTGTGTGGTTCTTGAACACAAGAGCATAAATTAGCCTAAACTGCCTGATGAAGTATGTGCATTTAAAATGCTCAGAGTTACTACCAAATTGCCTTCTAAAGAGCTGTTTCTGTCCACCGACATTGTGTCAAGTGTCTTTTTTCCACACTCTTGCTCACAGTATATAGCAATCGTTTCTAACTTTTGTCTTTCTCTTGGGAAAAGAAAATGGTATCTCACTGTTTTAACATGTATTTGTCTGATTTTGTACAAGATTCCTTCATATGTTCCTGATTCAATTGTACTTCTTCTATGAAACATTTCCATGGTTAGTGTACATTTTTATCTAGAGTTATTTGTCATTTTTTTTTAAAAAATTATTTATTTATTTATTTTTGCTGTGTTGGGTCTTCGTTTCTGTACGAGGGC
>NC_041233.1:93778633-93784773 GCF_002837175.3 Physeter macrocephalus
GGTGCGCGGGCCTCTCACTATTGCGGCCTCTCTTGTTTGAGGAGCACAAGCTCCAGACGCGCAGGCTCAGTAATTGTGGCTCATGGGCCTAGTTGCTCCGCGGCATGTGGGATCTTCCCAGACCAGGGCTTGAACCCTTGTCCCCTGCATTAGCAGGCAGATTCTCAACCACTGCGCCACCAGGGAAGCCCCAATTTGTCATTTTTATATAAATGTTCTTGAGTACTTATATACTGTGAATATTACTGCTTGCTTCATTTGTCCATATTTTAAATGATTCACTTGATTCTTTATGATGGCTTTCACCACACAGAAGTAGTAAATACATATGTATTATATATATATATATATATAAACTAGTTTCCTTTGAATTAAAATATAACTCAAGCCAAGACTAAGTTGATCTCTTAGTCACTATATGGGCTACTCAGAATTGCTCACTTAGAAGTCCGGATAACAACTGATGATTCAATATCTGATTTTTGAGCCAAAGCATGTACCAAGAATGTTTAGCATGGACATATGGTGGATCAGAAAAATGGGAAAGAAGAAAAAACCAAGGCCAAAAAAGACCAGAGGACAAAAATATTAAAGGATGAAGCAAGGACCAAAGTAAGTGCAAAAATTATAAATTTATATAATCATAATTAAGGTAATAATAATAATAATTTGGCAACATATAATGACAGTCAAGAAAATGTTTATAAATTACAGGTAACCAGTGTAATACTGCAGGTTTTTATCTCAATTTTTTTAAACAATTTCTTTTAGCTAAATTCCTAGAGGTAGGATTTTTGAATTAAGGTTGACCATAGTAACACTACCTAAGGTAGTGAAAGCTTGAAAATGACTAAGACATTGACATTATTATACTTATAATTAGACAATTAGGTTAAGTAAAATCTGACATATCACTTGATTGAAATATAATGAAGCTGTTAAAAAATTAATCAGTATAGTGATGTGGAATCCTGAGCCAATCTGAATGTCTTTTTTTTTTTTTAAATAAAACCTTTTCTGTCTTGTCCAGTTTTGTTCTCTTCTATGTTTCTATGGAACTTTGTGCCTCTATTCTAACATTGGTCAAAATGCAGCTTGTTTATTATTTTCCTCTCTAGACATCAAGGTCTCCAGAGCTAGATTTATGTCTTTTCTTTTTTTGACATACAATTCATGTTTTCTTACTTGAAATGTATTTATCCATTTCTTTAAGAGAAACAGAAAACAAAATTGCATGCAGACCACAAATATAATTATACAAATATGTTGGTACAGGTTAGAAGGGAACAAAGAAATGAAAATAATTCTCACAGCACAATCATAGCCATATAGATGCTGTTTCAAATGGTTTTCTTATAAGAAAGTGTTTTTTAATGCAAAATGGTATAAAGAAGATTTACATGTCCATATTTCTTCCACACAGCGATAGCCATTGTTAATGTGGCCTATTCTTTTCAAACTTTTCTATGCCTTTTCTTTTAAATATTGAAATTATTACACCTATAAAAATTGTTTACTCTATTTTCCCCACATTTTCACTTTAAAGTTACTTTTTAACAGTTTATTATTAAACTCACATAAATAGTCTCACCTAAGTGATCTGTAGCCCTCAAAGGAAGAGAGAAAATCAAATCAAACTCTTAGAAGAGATGAGGGACCTAGAACAAGTATCGTGTTCATGGAAATAGTGATGGCCTCTTTCAAGCAGCTGAAATTGTTTTGTTTTGTTTTGTTTTCAAGCAAAATGGCCAGTCCTGAAGCCAGACACATACATGTAGGTAGAATGATAGGAAACAACTAGGTGGGTAGGAAATCAGAAGGTTTAGAAAGAATCCCTAAAAGACAACTCTTGGAAAAAGAGGAGGTAGAACAACCTGGAGGGTGTGTAGTGCCGTCTAAGCTAATCTGACCTTATTAAGAAATAGGTGAAGATAAGAAACAAGATCATATTTACATCTGTAAATCACAAGTGCAAAACACACTATGGCAGAGGTGGGTGTCTCACTAAACTACAGAGTAAGATGATTTCTAATAAATGGAGAAAAGGACATCAATAAGTACTTGTTTCAGCCTTCCCATGAGAAGAAATAAAGTCCCTGAGGAGGAGATATATTCTTGCACTAGAAAATTCCTTTGTTACCTAGTCCTTCCATATTTGGAAATAAAATTTCCCCACTCCCAACCCCACCCACAAAGACCTCAATGCAATACGGGTGCTCTTTCAGATGGTAACAAGGGAAGTTCCTATCTAGATGAAGTCAGTTATTTCTTCTGATATGGCTGCTTCAAGGACATAAAGACTAGAATATTCTGTGGGGGGAGGCAGAGCTACCTTAAGTGCTCTGAATATCCATAAAACAATGGTACTCCTCTAGTGTTCTTCAAAAGATTTTCTGCAATGAGGGGATTAGTCTATACGCATCCTGACCAATATAGTAGCCACTAACCACATATGACTATTGAGCACTTTAAATGAGGCTAGTGTGATTCAGGAACTAAATGTTTAATTTTATTTAAGTTTCATCAGTTGAAAATTAAATTTAAATAGCCACACATAGCTAGCAGCTACCATATTGAACAGCCAACTGTAAGCCATGCCTTTGTGCTTATCACTTAAGCTGTAGCTTTCTCTGATCTAGGTCAATGTAGATCCAGGTATACTGGTCCAATCAAATCAGATTCCATGGTAATGGCCTTTATCTAGTCTTACCCAATGCTGAGGCTTGCATGTGTGAACAGCATACTGATTATGCCTGATATAAAGGCATCATGATGCCAAAATCCAGGCACACATCAGCTCTGTGCATAGAGCTTTTATGTTTGCAAATAGAAAATCTCAGAACTATAGTACCTTTCCCTAACTTCCCTTTCCTAGGTTGGGCGTATATTCACTGTAGATGTTGACAAATTATTTTGTCTCTGACTCCTATTGTTCAATACAGCTAATGAGGAAAAAAATATATATGTATTCATATATATATATGCATTTTATATCTAAAAGGGGAAATTGAAATCTTAAATCAAGTATGAGTTTTCAACTGCAAACACATAGTTTAGTAACCTGGGAACAAATATTCTAAGTACCCCCATAAGCCCAAGACTACTTTTCATCTCATCCATGAGCTTTAGCTGATCGAGACCTGTTAAGCAGTCTCTCATGATAAACCACAGTATTCGCTTTCTGCTTGTCTTCCTTCCTTGGCTTAGACATCAGAATAAATGGAATGAATGATTTAGGGTGATGAAATCAGTGAGATGAAACTAAAACGTACTACTGAGCTACTAAGTAGAAGGGATGAACTCCAGGAGAACCCTTGAATGGATGAGAAATTAAGAAGGTCGAATTAAGCTTGTTGAAAAATGTATCTGCAGAGTTATTGGTTCTTTGTTTCTTGATGACTGGCTCTAAGGGAAATTCAGCCCAGGGATGTTTTAATTCCTTTGGCTTCTTGCTGTCTGCTTTTCAACAGGACTAGCTCAGCTCTGAGTGCAGCAGGGGCTTTTGTGGATGAAAGTGAGGTTTTAGAAGGGTGCGTTTTTAAAAATGTGGTTTTCCTAGAACCTGAACCGATTAAGGAAGTAAATGAGAGACAAACTGCTGCCGGGCTCTGAATAGGAAATGATCTGTGAGTAAATTGAACAAACCGGGAGACAGTAAATAGGCAATTAACATTCATTTTGGCAAATCTGCACCTGTTGGAGCTGAAAATACAAAGGGAAACATGAAGGAGAAAGACAGAGCAAACCTGTCAAACATCGTAGAATCGAAAGATTTTAAATCCTGAGCTTCATGAAATCATGAGTGTAAATTATATGAAGCTGCAAATTTGGCCAGACATCAAGAAAGATACAATCCACAATGAAATCGTGTCTTAGCCACCTTTTCTCCACCTAAGTGTGCCTGAAGAGTTTCAGTGGATTCGGTGTGGCTGGTGGTGGTTTTTAGATGCATGTTATCCTTGGGGATTCAGGAAGTCTTGATAAATCTTTTG
Source organism: Physeter macrocephalus (assembly GCF_002837175.3). Lineage (NCBI taxonomy): Eukaryota > Metazoa > Chordata > Mammalia > Artiodactyla > Physeteridae > Physeter > Physeter macrocephalus. Next base: position 93,782,626 of record NC_041233.1, read on the forward strand.
GGGGCAAGATTGTTCACAGAGGAAGTTATTTAAGGCCTCCCTGGAAGGCCTCTACCATCATCCCACAAAGACCCACTGCCTGAAAGGAGCCTCTGTGGTCAGGCCATTCAAGATGGCTATTCTCTTGCTCTCTGTATATCCCCTGCTTGACCAGTCCCTGCTTCACTCACATGACTATCCAATTCTCTTAATCAGTAACTACCCACCTGTTTGCTCCCTGCCCCAGCAGCTGGTTTCCCTGGTAACTGATGAGTCACCCTGATGTCAATGACCCTATAAATGGCAGCCTCCTTCTCCTCTGAGTAGTGAAGATGGCTGCCACGTCCTGTCTGCCGTCTTCTGTACACGGTGGGGTGTCACTCCAGGACCTTTTGCTTCAGACATGTAAGATCCCCCTATCCAATAAACCATTGATATCTCTGTTGCTGTCGCCGGGCTCTTTCTTTGATCTTGAGGCTGGGCAATTATGAGGCTTTCAGGCCTGTGGGGTGCAGCCCAACAGAGCCTTTTGGAAAAGTTAGGATCATGCTTTGGAATCCACTTCACTAACTCTGCTTTCCTGGGAACTGTGCCATGTCCTACATCTTTATGTCCTTTCTCTTAGGATTCCATGTTTACCATCTAAGTTCTAAATGTCTCTGATAAATCCAGTCCCTGGGATTTATGGCTGATCTTTCTAAGTCTTGGCTCCATTTTAACAGAGACTTCTAGAAATAATCCCCTAAGAAAAACATAAAATAAATATTTGGAAAGTCTAGGCCCCATGGCTGGCCTTTGGAAAAGATATTCTTAGGCAGGTGTGCATTTGGCTTTTGTTAATCACATGGATTAGGGAAGCAACTTCCTTTGCATGAGGGAGTCCACGTGACAGAGTTGTCCTAACTCTAAAGAAACTAAGATAATAAGATGATTTATAAGGAATTTTCTCTAGATGAGACAATTGAACATCTAATTCTGAAATTGTTTATACATACCCATTCAAGAGACAGAGGAATGAGTTGGAATTACCTTCTAAGACTATGATTTGATACCGTATATCCCAAGCTATATTCAGTAGAATATTGGTATCCTGGGAGAACACCAAGAGGTGTTCTCCATAATCAGTAAACTTTTAGAAAGTTGTGTCTATATCTGCTATCCCTGAAAATTAATAGTGTATAACCCAGTGAAATTTACAAGAAGAAACACACCTCATCTCAACACCGTTAACCTCACAAAGGACTCGATTGTCTCACAGCGCAGAGTTTGGATAATTCTCATTTAATTTATAGTTTGGGGCACCATTTTATCCACTCTCTTGCTGGTGTATCATACTGATTGGCCCCAAAAAGAGCAAGTAATCAATGGAACAGGATAGAAAGCCCAGAGATAAACCCACACACATATGGTCACTTTATTTTTGATAAAGGAGGCAAGAATATACAGTGGAGAAAAGAGAGCCTCTTCAATAAGTGGTGCTGGGAAAACTGGACAGCTACATGTAAAAGAATGAAATTAGAACACTCCCTAACACCATACACAAAAATAAACTCAAAATGGATTAAAGACCTAAATGTAAGGGCAGACACCATAAAACTCTTAGAGGAAAACACTCTAAGACATAAATGTCTTAGAAAACATAAGAAATGTCATAGAAAACACTCTATGACATAAATCCCAGAAAGATACTTTTTGACCCACCTCCTAGAGAAATGGAAATAAAAACAAAAATAAACAAATGGAACCTAATGAAACTTAAAATCTTTTGCACAGCAAAGGAAACCATAAACAAGACGAAAAGACAGCCCTCAGAATGGGAGAAAGTATTTGCAAATGAAGCAACTGACAAAAGATTAATCTCCAAAATTTACAAGCAGCTCATGCAGCTCAATATCAAAAAAACAAACAACCCATTCCAAAAATGGGCAGAGGAGCTAAATAGACATTTCTCCAAAGAAGATATACAGATTGCCAACAAACACATGAAAGGATGCTCAACATCACTAATCATTAGAGAAATGCAAATCAAAACTACAATGAGGTGTCACCTCACACCAGTCAGAATGGCCATCATGAAAAAATCTACAAACAATAAATGCTGGAGAGGGTGTGGAGAAAAGGGAACCCTCTTGCACTGTTGGTGGGAATGTAAATGGATACAGCCACTAT
>NC_041233.1:93785426-93789060 GCF_002837175.3 Physeter macrocephalus
TGTTATACAGCAGAAACTAACACACCATTGTAAAGCAATTATAGTCCAATAAAGAGTTAAAAAAAAAAAAAGTCCAAGAAACAAAATGACTGTACAAGGCAATCCATTGATAGTATGTGTCCTTGATATGATACAAGGAAACTGGCACTTTACCTCTTTGGTCTTCCTCCCTATAACCTGGTCTAATCATAAGAAAAACAGGAGACAAATAGAGGGACATCTGCAGAATACCTGCCTAGTACCCCTCAAAACTGGCAAGGTTGCCAAAAAGAAGGAAAGCCTGAGAAACTGCCACAGCCGAAAGGAGTCTAAGGAGGCATGACAGTTAAATGTAATGTAGTTTCTTGGATGGGATCCTGCAATGGAAAAGGACATTAGGTAAAAACTAAGGAAATATGAGTAAACTACAGGCTTTAGTTAATAATTATGTATCAATATTGGTTCATTAATCGTAATGAACATACTATACTAATGTAAGATGTTAATAATAGGGAAAACTGGGTACAGGTATATGGGAACTCTTTATACCATCATCTCAGTTTTTCTGTAAATCTAAAACTATTCTAAAAAATGAAGTTCATTTAAAAATTTAAAAGGCAACAAAACAAAACAAAAAACACTTAGCCCAAACCTTTGCTACTCTAAATACTAGCTGCCTACTCTTTTAACCCAATAAGCAACTTCATGCCCAGCCTGAGCATAGTGATTGCAGAGCCCAACAGCCAGGTTCCCTGGCAGGATTAGCCTCCTTCAGCATCTTTTCTTACCTAGCAATACCACCTCCATTAGAAGTAAAGCATAAAAACTGGTTCAAGATGGCAGAGTAGAAGGATGTGCTCTCATTCCGTCTCGTGAGAGCACTAGAATCACAACTAACTGCTGAACAATCATCGACAGGAAGACTCTGGAACTCACCAAAAAATATACCCCACGTCCAAAGACAAGGGAGAAGCCACAAGGAGACAGTGGAAGGGGTGCAATCACTATCAAATCAAATCCCATAACTGCTGGGTGGGTGACTCACAAACTGGAGAACACTTACACCACAGAAGTCCACCCACTGGAGAGAAGGTTCTCAGCCCCACATCAGGCTTCCCAACCTGGGGGTCCGACAACAGGAGGAGGAATTCCTAGGGAATCAGACTTTGAAGGCCAGCGGGATTTGATTGCAAGACTTCGACAGGACTGGGGGAAACAGAGACTCCACTCTTGGAGGGCACACACAAACTAGTGTGTGCACCGGGACACAGGGGAAGGAGCAGTGAACCCAGGAGAGACTGAACCAGACCTACCTGCTAGTGTTGGAGGGTCTCCTGCAGAGGCAGGGGGTGGCTGTGGCTCACCATGAGGACAAGGACACTGGCAGCAGAAGTTCTGGGAAGTACTCCTTGGCAACACCCAGCTCTACCCACCACCAGTCCCTCCCATCAGGAAACTTGCACAAGCCTCTTAGAGAGCCTCATCCACCGGAGGACAGACAGCAGAAGCAAGAAGAACTACAATCCTGCAGTCTGTGGAACAAAAACCACATTCACAGAAAGATAGACAAGATGAAAAGGCAGATGGCTATGTCCCAGATGAAGGAACAAGATAAACCCCCTGGAAAAAACTAAATGAAGTGGAGACAGGGGACCTTCCAGAAAAAGAATTCAGAATAATGATAGTGAAGATGATCCAGGACCTTGTAAAGAGAATGGAGGCAAAGATCGAGAAGATGCAAGAAATGTTTAACAAAGACCTAGAAGAATTAAAGAACAAACACCTAGAAGAATCAAAGAACAAACAAACAGATATGAACAACACAATAAATGAAATTAAAAATTCTTTAGGGAATCAATAGCAGAATAACTGAGGCAGAAGAACGGATAAGTGACCAGGAAGACAGAATGGTGGAATTCACTGCCACGGAACAGAATAAAGAAAAAAGAATGAAAAGAAATGAAGACAACTTAAGAGACCTCTGGGACAACATTAAATGCAACAACATTTGCACTAGAGGGGTCCCAGAAGGAAAAGAGAGAGAGAAAGGACCTGAGAAAATATTTGAAGAGATCATAGTTGAAAACTTCCCTAACATGGGAAAGGAAATAGCCACCCAAGTTCAGGAAGCACAGAGAGTCTCAGGCAGGATAGACCCAAGGAGAAACACGCCAAGACACATAGTAATCAAATTGACAAAAATTAAAGACAAAGGAAAACTATTGAAAGCAACAAGGGAAAAATGACAAATAATATACAAGGGAACTCCCATAAGGTTAACAGCTGATTCCTCAGCAGAAACTCTACAAGCCAGAAGGGAGTAGCATGATATACTAAAGTGTAGGGAAGAACTTAAAACCAAGATTATTCCACCCGGCAAGGATCTCATTCAGATTCGATGGAGAAATCAAAAGCTTTACAGACAAGCAAAAGCTAAGAGAATTCAGCACCACCAAACCAGCTCTACAACAAATGGTAAAGGAACTTCTCTAAGTGGGAAACATAAGAGAAGAATAGGACCTACAAAAACAAACCCATAACCATTAAGAAAATGGTAATAGGAACATATATATCAATAATTACCTTAAATGTGAATGGATTAAATGCTCCAACCAAAAGACACAGGCTTGCTGAATGGATACAAAAAGAAGACACATATATATGCTGTCTACAAGACCTAGGGACGCATACAGACTAAAAGTGAGGGGATGGAAAAAAGATATTCTATGCAAATGGAAATCAAAAGAAAGCTGGAATAGCAATACTCATATCAGATAAAGTAGACTTTAAAATAAAGAATGTTACAAGAGACAAGGAAGAACACCACATAATGATTAAGGGATCAATCCAAGAAGAAGATATAGCAATTATAAATATATATGCACCCAACATAGGAGCACCTCAATACATAAGGCAACTGCTAAGAGCTCTAAAAGAGGAAATCGACAGTAGTACAATAATACTGAGGGACTTTAACACCTCACCTACACCAATGGACAGATCATCCAAACAGAAAATTAATAAGGAAACACAGCTTTAAATGACACAATAGAACAGATAGATTTAATTGATATTTTTAAGACATCCCATCCAAAAGCAGCAGATTACACTTTCTTCTCAAGTGCACATGGAACAGTCTCCAGGACAGATCACATCTTGGGTCACAAATCAAGCCTCAGTAAATTTTAAAAAATTGAAATCATATCAAGCATCTTTTCTGACCACAACACTATGAGATTAGAAATCAATTCCAGGGAAAAAACTTAAAAAACACAAACACATGGAGGTTAAACAATACGTTACTAAATAACCAAGAGATCACTGAAGAAATCAAAGAGGATGTCAAAAAATACCTAGAGACAAATGACAACAAAAAAACGATGATCTAAAACCTATGGGATGCAACAAAAGCAGTTCCAAGAGGAAAATTTATAGCAATACAAGCCTACCTCAAGAAACAAGAAAAATCTCAAATAAATAATCTAACCTTACACCTAAGGGAACTAGAGAAAGAAGAACAAACAAAACCTAAAAATAGTAGAAGGAAAGAAATCATAAAGATCGGAGCAGAAATAAATGAAAAAGAAACAAAGAAAACAATAGCAAAGATCAATAAAACTAAAAGCTGGTTCTTTGAGAAGATAAACAAAATTGA
>NC_041233.1:93789133-93822863 GCF_002837175.3 Physeter macrocephalus
CAATATCACTGATGAATATAGATGCAAAAATCCTCAACAAAATACTATCAAACAGAATCCAACAACACATTAAAAGGATCATACACCATGATCAAGTGAGATTTATCCCAAGGATGCAAGGATTCTTCAATATACACAAATCAATCAATGTGATACACCATATTAACAAACTGAAGAATAAAAACCATATGATCATCTCAATAGATGCAGAAAAAGCTTCTGACAAAATTCAACCCCCATTTATGATAAAAACTCTCCAGAATGTGGGCATAGAGGGAATCTATCTCAACATAATAAAGGCCATATATGAAAAACCCACAGCAAACATCATTCTCAATGGTGAAAAACTGAAAGCATTTCCTCTAAGAAAGGAAATTAAGGAAACACTACCATTTAGTATTGCAATAAAAAGAATAAAATACCTAAGAATAAACCTACCTAGGGAGACAAAAGACCTGTATGCAGAAAACTATAAGACACTGATGAAAGAAATCAAAGATGACACAAACAGATGGAGAGATATATCATGTTCTTGGATCAGAAGAATCAATGTTGTGAAAATGACTATACTACCCAAAACACTGTTTTGCACTGTTCCCACACTGTGGGAATGTGAATTGATACAGCCACTATGGAGAACAGTAAAGAGGTTCCTTAAAAAACTAAAAATAGAAATACCATATGACCCAGCAATCCCACTACTGGGCATATACCCAGAGAAAACCATAATTCAAAAAGACACATGCACCCCAATATTCATTGCAGCAGTATTTACAATAGCCAGGTCATGGAAACAACCTAAATGCCCATCAACAGACGAATGGATAAAGAAGATGTGGTACATATATACAATGGAATATTTCTCAGCCATAAAAAGGAAAATTGGGTCATTTTTAGAGACATGGATGGATCTAGCGACTGTCATACAGAGTGAAGTAAGTCACAAAGAGAAAAACAAATATCGTATATTAACACATATATGTGGAACCTAGAAAAATGGTACAGATGAACCAGTTTGCAGGACAGAAATAGAGACACAGATGTAGAGAACAAACATATGGACATCAAAGGGTGAAAGTGGCAGGGGGCAGGTGGTGGTGGGATGAATTGGGAGATTGGGATTGACATGTATACACTAATACGTATAAAATGGATAACTAATAAGAACCTGTTGTATAAAAAATAAAATTAAAAAAATATGCTAATACATATTAAGCACTTAAAAAAAAAAGTAAAGCATAAATTAGCACTTACACGTATTTGCCCAGGGAATTTTCACCTGATTGCACAAGTGCACAGTATAGGTGTCAAGCACTAAGGAGAACGTTAGGTAAAACAAGGCTAGACTCTTACCAGCGCTTGTCTCTGCAGCTCCTGGTAAACAGCCCTGCAGAGAAACAGTTCTTTCTTCTACCTTAATTTTTAAAATTCACCTCAATTATTTCCATAGACTAGCTTGAACTATTTGTTTCCTAAATTTTAATAGATCCTAAAGCTTCAGCTTTTTTGTTTTAAATATGGTCCCCCAGTCACACGATTCAAGTTTGTTATAGTTTTTATGCTGAGGAAATGCCTGGATCCAGAGAGTTAAATCCAACAACGTTTTTTTTTTTTTTTTTTTGCTGAAGATGGCAGCACGACCTCTGGGAATCAGGAAAGGCAGTGGGGGAGTTTCCCAAGGAAACAGCTATACTTGATGCATGGATGAGACCCTGTTGGGAAACAGGAAGTTGGAGCTAGGGTCCCTTGTGAGAAACCCCTAGGAGCAAAGGCAGTGTCAGGACATAGATGACACTTATTTGCCCCTAACTGGCCTCCCTACTTTCAATCTTTCTTATCTCCCACATGAAAACCAAAGTTATATTTCTTTCTTTCTTTTTTTGTGCTCTACCTTCTCTTCATTTACAAATTTAAAATTCTTTGAAAAATTTCCTGATACGTAAAAATTACTCCCTAATTTCCTCAGTTGATAATTTTTTTCTCTTTTTTTTAAAGCTACAGCAGGATCCCCCTTATCCTTGGATTAATTTGCTAGGGCTGCTGACACAAAGCACCACAAACTGAGTGGCTTAAGACAACAGAAATATCTTCTCTCGCATTTCTGGAGACAGATGTCTGAAATCAAGATGTCAGCAGCGTTGGTTCCTCCTGAGGGCGGATCTGTTCCAGGCCTCTCACTCAGCGTGTGGTGACTGCCAGAAATTCTCGGCGCTCCTCAGCTTGTAGGCGCATCCCTCCAATCTCTGCCTCCACTTTATGTGGTGTTCTCTCTGTGTCTCTGTGTCTTCATGTGGCCATCGTCTTGTAAAGACACCAATCATACTGGATTAGGGACCCACCCCACTCCAGTATGACCTCATCACAAGAATTACATCTGCAACAACTCAACCCTATTTCTAGAGAAGGTCCCATTCTGAGTTACTGTGAGTTAGGACTTCAATATATCATTTTATGGCAAACAATTCAATACTTCCCTCCCGTCAAAACCCTTCAATGGTTCCCATTGCATTTAGGGTAAAATCCAAATTCTTTTGTCCCTTTCTGTCCCTCAGCCTCAACTCCTGCCCACACTCTGAATTTCAGTTATTCAAAACTGGCTACTGTTGCCCTGCATACGTTTTATTCCCTTTTGCTTTGTCGCGTGCTGAAAGAATGATCATTCACATTTATACGACACTGCTTTGTGTCAGGTACATGTTAATATAATAATTTTTACAATAACCTTGTAAGATAGGTAATTCCATTTGCTCCCATTTTTTCAGAGGAGGAAATTAAGCCCAGAGAAATCAATTACCAAAGGCCAGAGGGATGAGAATCCAGGCAAACTGGGGCCAGAGGCCTTCTTCTTGCTACTGCATTTTAGGATCTTTCAAGTAGAAGGTTGGGGAGAGGCCATCAAAGGAAACACCCTGCTCCTTCTTCAGGATTCAGGTCAGTAGTTCCTTCTTTCAAATGCCTCCTCTTCCTTCAGAATCCCTGTCTGCCCTCCTCACACCTCCAGCCTAATTTGGTACCTCTGATGTCTGCTCCCCTATCACACTGTGTATCTGTCCATCCTGAACACTTCCCAGGTCCCACATTATTTAGTCTCTGCATGGAGTGTCATTTAAAAAGAAAAAACAGGCCAGCAACCCAAAGTAATTAAAAACAAACTCCATTTTTTATTTGTGACTTGTGAAGAACATGAAAGCAGATCCAATTAATGGCCCACAATTCTCTAAAGCCTCTGTCCTGTACAACCTCAGTCTCTCTCATTCCCCAAAGCTATGGCAGGGTCACTTGTTCAATTCCCCAATTAAAAAGAAAGAAAAAAAACCTGGTACCCAGACCACATGACTTATGCTCTCTCTTTGTCCACCACATTTTATCTTTACCCATATTTTATCTTGCTGGTTTTCTGGTATTTGTTTATGTTTCTACTGCTGACAGGAATTCTTCAAGGGATCAGTGGCATGTTAATAAATCCTGTCCCCATCACACCTCTCCTAAAGCACTTATCATATTACATATCTTCCCCCACTACCCAAGCATACTTTATTCCGATACTTTCCCTCCTGTGGGGAAACTTCAATGACCATTAACTCTGTTTGTAATTAATTTTAAAACTGCAGTGTTTCAATCAATACAAATCTAAGCCCAAGCATCAAGCTGGTAATATGGATAATATGCACTTGTAATTACACATTCAGTTAACTATAAAACCTATTGTTACACTAATAAAATGTATAAAACTCCTTAACCAACTAGGAACTTGGAGCAGCTGCAATACGGGTGCTTGCCATTTCACAGTTGTTCAGAGACTGTAAAAGGAGTTACACAAAGTGCTGGGGAGCTGTTTTTGCATAAAATCACAGTATTTTTTTAGATTAAGCACTAAATTTGCATGCAAGACCTTGGGATACAAGAACACAACGAGTAGGGATCTAGACGCCAAACCAACATTTAGCACAAAAGCATTGTGGGAGGATTGAAGTCAATGCCTGACAGTACCCTACTCATAAGCTCTTAATTAATAGGTGTTACTCCCCCTGAAATTATGTTCGTATTGCAAAACTGGACATCCATGTTCCGTGTTGTATAAAAAGTGAAATGTATTAAGGACAGTACTCCTTTGGGGGAGGAGATAAGTATTCGTGTATCACTGGATAAAGTACATGAGGCAAAGCCTGATGCAAAGTACTCACCAAGTGGTAGCTAGCATCACTATTTATGTGGAATGAATAAACCCACATGTTTATCCAAGACAGAATGAAAGAGATCCCAGGGACAACAAAGGAGGAAATAGAAGCCAAGACCAGAGCCAGGGAAGGGCCTCAGTTAGTACAGGAGGAAGATTCAAGTATAGACAGGAACCAGTTGAATATCTTTGTCCCCAGGTTGTGTTGATGGTGACAGGAGGGCAGCTGCTGAGCTGAAGCTCTGAGCAGTCTCTGTTCTTGCCCTTCCTAGTCTTTCCTGGTTCCATTTGAGAGCTAAATGGACCAAATGGGATGGTTGAAAGGTTAGTATTACCCTGAGTCTTAGTCCCTCTTGGACACCCAGAGCCCCCCCGTGCTCCCACGTCCCTCCCCCTGCACTCAGCATTGCTCTGCATCAAGTATCTATCCCTTGTTCACTCTGTTCTGAATGTCTTCATTCTGGCTTCTTTCATCCCCCCCTACTACCATCTATTCCTGGATTCTGACTTTTCTTCCACCCTTTTTTCTTATCCATTCATATAAATGTCTTGTTTATTACAGATTACCAATTATGCACAACTTCTGTGTAGCCATTTTTTTTATCATTTGCATGCAGATTGGTTGCATTTTATTTGAGGGATGGAATCCTGAAGGCCGCATTTAACTTGCAATATGCATTTGTGAAACTAATCCTGTCAAATGATAGCAGATCTCTCTGTTCACCAGCTAAAGTGGCACTGCCATGTAGCAGTCACAATGTCAACACAACTCATGCTGCCTGCCAACTTTGGAATTCTGTGATTCTGGAAAAAGAAAATTCAATTTGGCGCATTTACATAATTTTGTATTACCTTCATAAAAGTCAGACTTCATTCATATTTTAATTGTACAACTTTGGATTTGCATTTTTCACAATTACATTTATATGATTATAGATTGCATGGTAGTAGGGCTATTCATTTCAGAGGTAAAGGGGTAAAGTGGAGTCTTAGAAAGACCTCTAGAAAGCCTGAGGAAGGTGAGATAAACAGCTCTCTGTCCAGTTATCTGAGATGGGCAAGCTATTGTTCTATTCAGAGGAGACAAATTACATGATTCTGGGAGTGACTCAACAATCAAGTGAGAAACTAGTACCTACCCACCTGCAGGATGATACCCAGGAGACAGCTGTCTATGTAACTCCTGAGAGAAACATTCCTTATTTTTATGTAAATCAATAGAAATTCTCTGCAATTTCAAAATTTCCATGAGGTCAAATAAAAATAAAATACTTCTTTCAAACAAAACAAGACTTAAGACTTAAGCTCTTGAAATAAGTAAACAATTCCTATCCTGGCTTTAAAAAAAAAAAAGGAAGGAGAGAAACAAAACAGTGGTTTGTGATCTCATCAGAGTAATCATTCAGTTTTTCCATGAGGAGCAAAGCACTGTTCTATTACTTTTTAAATTATTCCTCCAAAATAATCAAGAATCATCACAATTAAATTTATGAGACTTACAAGAGCAAAGGAGTCTTTTTTCCCCCTTCTTTTTTGCTATAGAAGGAACACTGTCGATTCTAAAGTCAGAGCTACACTAGCCATGATCTTCTCTTATCCCTCCAGTCATCATTAATTTTTTTTTAAGATTTTTTGATGTGGACCATTTTTAAAGTCTTTATTGAATTTGTTACAATATTGCTTGTTTTATGTTTCGGTCTTTTGTCTGCGAGGCATATGAGATCTTAGCTCCCCGACAAGTGATCGAACCCTTATCCCCTGCACTGGAAGGCAAAGTCTTAACCACTGGACCACCAGGGAAGTCCCAATCGTCATTAATTTTTATGCAAACTATTTTTAAAGAGACTGTAGGTATTCAAAAATGAATAGAATGTTCTCTTGGTCCTAAAATAATCACAAATAACTGTAGTACATAACTAAGTTCCTATATTTTAAGATAATACTTTGTACTTCTCATTCCATTCATTATAGAAAAGTATGAGGGAGAGAAGTGAATAGGAGAGATCCAGGAAGGAAACTTTAAAAGGAAATTTAGAACGGTGAACCAGAAATTTGCATTCTAGCATACAATTTATGAAACATAGTTTCATATGATTACCTCAGATTTATTTTCACTGTAACTCTGTGAGAGAAATAAGATGGTAACATTTTACATTTCAACTGTAAAATTGGGAGTGACTTTACCAAACTCACGGGACTAGAAAAGAACAGAAGTTAGACTGAAATCCAAAACCGAACTCCAAAATCCATTCTCCTTCATTATACTGTACAGGCCTTTTAGGACAATGACAACGTGGGACAAGGAAGCAGGAAGGAATTAGGCCATTTATGATGGAAGAAACAGAATTACCAAAGGCATGGTGATCTGTAACACATGGGCAATTTGGAGAGCTGAAGGAACTGAAGATGAGCCACGAAAGATAGGTCAGGACCAAGTCAAAGGTGTGTATTTAATTTAATTTGGTGAGCAACGGCAGGTATTCCATCCACAAATATACAAAGCCAATGTTTGTTGGGTAACGTACTACATTTTATGAATTATTTTAGGCATTAAAGACATGGAGAAAAAAATTATCCTGCCATCGCCATGCTAATAAAACAGTGGAGAGACATATATAGAAATATTTACAATCCACTGGGGAAATTTCTGTAATGAGCACAAGTATAAGGTTAAAAAAAAGAGCCTAGGAAAATAATCTACTAAATCTATCTTGAAATGTTGAAATCTTTGAATTTGGCACCCCAAAACAATTACAATAGTAACATCAAATATTACTGATCACAGGTCACCATAACAAATATAATAATAGTTAAAAAGTTTGAAATGTTGTGAGAATTACCAAAATGTGACCCAGAGAGACATGAAGTGAGCAAATGCTGTTGAAAAAATGGTGCCAACCCCTGGTCTGGGGAGATCTCACATGCTGCAGAGCAACTAAGCCCATGCGCCACAACTACTGAGCCTGCACTCTAAAGCCCGCGAGCCACAACTGCTGAGTCCGTGAGCCACAACTACTGAGCCCGCGCGCCTAGAGCCCATGCTCTGCAACAAGAGAAGCCACAACTACTGAGTCCGTGAGCCACAACTACTGAGCCCGCGCGCCTAGAGCCCATGCTCTGCAACAAGAGAAGTCACCCAATGAGAAGCCCGCACACCGCAACGAAGAGTAGCCCTCACTCGCCGCAACTAGAGAAAGACTGTGTGCAGCAACGAAGACCTAACACAGCCAAAACTTTTTTATTTTTAAAAAAAGAAAGTGAGTGAAAAGTGCAGGTGAGAAAGGTATTTGGTTTTATCTCAAACATCTGTATATTGATAGGAATTTAATCAATAAGATTCATTTTGGAACTGAATATCAGGTTATAGTAGTAGTTTAAATTTAGGAAATTGTAAGTTTTACCATTTATACCTATCTATTCTTGACGAGGAATAAAGATCTGTTCTGTAAGCAAGAGAAATGTAATGATGGGTAAATATGCCACGAACCAAATTTTAAAATGTAATACCTTATCACTTGTCTAGCATAAAGGATATCCACTGGATTCAGTTAGAAACCTGCATTTAAATGCTGGAGAAAATATAAACTAAAACATAGAAGTCAGTGGGAAACATACTGAAAGCCAGTGGTTTTATATACATGCTCATTTAATCCTTAAAACTTATGTTTCATAATCTTTCTAAGATCTTACAAAGTGCTATTTTTCTAAACAACAAGAATAACTATCTCTGTAGAACAATGCTATAAGGGAACAATATAATTTATGTTTCTCTCCTCAATCCCCATATTCCTTTCCCCTTCTTCCTAGTATATCACAGTCAACAAAAAATCTTAAGTAAATGCTTTTGGCCAAAGAGAAAACTCTTTTATACACATATGAATTTTATATAAATATATATAAATCAATTTAAAAGGACAAAGAACCATGAAGAAAAAAATGGAAAAAATATGAATAGGAAATTCACAAAAACAGAACTACAATTCAGGCAAGAAACACTCAAAAAACTCAACTTCACTAATAATTAAGGATATACGAAAAATGACAAGAGGCAGCATTTTTCCCCTCTAATTTAGCAAATGTATCTTTAATATTGGCAAGTACGTAGGAAAAAATGGCATTCTTTTAAACTGTGAAAGAACAATTACACAAGGTTTAATAAAATTTTAAATGTTCAAGCCTAACTGACACAGCAATTTTACTTCTTGAAGTCTATCCTGATACTTTCACAAATAAATACAAACACACACACATACACAGATACTATACTGTAGCACTGCTTTTTAAAGTTAAAATCTGGAAACTAACCAAGTGTTCTTCAATAATGAAGTATTGAGTAAATCATTGTACAACTGCAAATGGAATGCAATGTAGCATTTAAATAGAATGAGGTATCCATATATATGTATGTATATATATATATATATATATATATATATATTATAATGACAGAGAAAATTTTGAGAACATATTATTAAGTATTGAGTAAATCATTGTACAACTGCAAATGGAATGCAATGTAGCATTTAAATAGAATGAGGTATCCATATATATGTATGTATATATATATATATATATTATAATGACAGAGAAAATTTCCAGAACATATTATTAAGTCACAAAACAATGTCTATAATGTGTATAGTAAAATATTATTAATTTTTAAAAACTAAACTATATATGTATGTGTGTTTGTATATAATACACACATATAAATATATCTAAATGTACATAAAAAGTAAGGAGTGAGAGACATTGTATGCTTCTATGACTAATTATATTAATGAAATTAATTCTGAGACAGTTGAGGTGACTGGAGGGGAGCTAAAAGTATAATTTATTGTTCTCTACGTATCAGAGTGCTGGATTTTTTAACAGGCAGATCCCCATGTATTACATGTAATAGCTGAGAAAATTGTATCTTAAAAAATAATTTGACAGCAACATGAAGAGAGAACTAACGCCTGGAGATCTTTCAGTTGCATAGATAGCCAACTCTGTTCTCGCTGACCAGAGTAAGCAAACCTTCTCTGTTCTTACTGATCTGCTGAATTGGACCGGGAGGCGACAGCAAGAGGGAGGGAGGGTTGTTTCTACATGTATCACATAGTAGGAATTATTGTTTGTAGGCACCAACAACGAGAATGGTACTGAATCCTAAGAGGTTCATGATGCTGGATCTGTATGATTTACTATTCAGTTAAAAACCTCTAACGAGGGAAATAAGACCTCATTGTCAACTCTGATTTATATTCTCTCACTTTGCAATTCAATGAGTGAGTCAGGTGGGTATTGCCAAAAACTGGTTATGGATTTCACCCAAAGATGTATAATTGTATTCGTATGCAGAGTTTCAGCTTCATGTGCTTTGTATGATTTTATTTTTACCCCTTTTCTTTTATTTAATTTTTATTTATGTATTTTCTTCACCCACTCAGACCAGAATGACAGGACGTAGCTGCTTAATATTTAAGCCATTTTCCATGCATCCCTCTGGTTCAGTTCTGGGCCTCTCCCTCACTGCTCTAGAAACAGGTGAGCTGCTTGCAATTCCCATGCCCTCCTTAACACCAAATCTATGCTGAGCTACTCTGTCACTGCCAGTCTCATCTAGAAGGTACATTTTTACTCTCTACATCTGGAAACAAGGGAAATAAAGATCAGAACATATTTGGCTTTAGCTGTAATTTAGACTTTGCTTTTATTTAACAAGCAGGATGATTCAGACCTCTGTTGGAATTACACTGCCTTTAGGGGCTACTGAGATTTAGTCGACTTCTGCATCAGCCGTGATGTTCTACATCTTTTGGAAGGAGTATTGGTGGTAGGACCTGGGGACTGGAAAGTGGGAATTTAGAAGGATGCATTGGTAAAACCTACACATCTACATCTTCTCAAGAAATAGGCCCCCAGAAAATGTATTTAACCATACAAATACTCATATCCTTTTACCAGTAATTCTATTATGTAAATCCTTTCCAAAGAAAAAAAGAAACAAAATGTGGGAAAGGAATTATGCACTACATTGACCATCAGGCGGTATTTATAATTAAAAACTGAAAACCATTAAGCTCTCCGATAGTAGGATGATGATTTCATAAAATGTTTATATTCAGTCTTACAGTGCTTTACAGAGATTGAAATGAGTGGTAATGAAAAAGATTTAGCAACACAAAAAATACTTATTAGTGAGAAAGGAACATGCAAATTAATACATACACTGTGGTTAAAGCACTACAAACAAATGCATGGGAAATAGACCAAGAGGAAATGAAATAATAATGCTAAGAGGAAAAGAGGAAAGAAAACACCATAATCTTAGTTTTCAGATTTTTATTGTATGCTTATACTTTTTGATTAAAAGCATTTATAAACTAATATGGCATATACGTTTTTTAATGCTTAATTCCTTTTAAGCAAGCAGGAAGCTGGAGTAAGGACCATATATCTTTGTATCAAATCTAAAAATTCTCTATATCTCCATATCCCCATTTTCCCTAATCCTATCCCCAATACACATGAGTATACACACACACTCCTCCTGAACAAGAAGATAGGAACTGCAGGTGTTTGTAAGTCTTTCTCGTTAGTGGGTGCATTTCTGGCAGGGGGACATCAGGTTAAGAGCTCTCAGTCTTCCTCTTTTTCTGAAAAAATACCTCTTTTTTCAGAAATAATCATCTCGCACTGCATTACTCTTCCTGGCAAAATCCAGCATGATAACCACGTGAAGTGATATCAATATACGTTTACACTCCAAATAACCAGCGAAACAGGACCAGCCCAGGCATTCTCTTATCAGCAGATCTTGAATAATCTATCAAAAAGCATGAGACTGATCGTAAGATTATAGAGACTAATCCATTCTTTTCAAGATTGCTCCCATGTTCCCCAAAGGCAATCATTTGTCCTTTTAAATCTTTAGTGAGAAAGATTCTATGCCATCACCACCGCTACACACGCACATGCACGCACACTCCCCATTCAAAATTTTCTGAATAACTTGAATAGCTGAATGATTAAGAAAGGCTGCAGAGGCTCTCCTAAGCTCTTAATTAAAAATAAAAGCACTTGCAAAAACTAAAAACGAAAATGTACTACAGTGATCAGTAGTGTACTGAATATATAACTGTTCTTGTCTTCTTCATCCTCACATGTGAGTGAGGAACTATTCTATAAACCTGATTTTAATGGTGGGAAAAGCTGAGATTGAGAGAAGATCATTTTAACAAGGTCCCATAGCTATGAAATATCATATGTGTGATTCACAGGAACCCACAGCTCAGACTCTGCCCTGCCTCTCACTCCCATTAGGTTATACTCTTTATCAGAGCTGTAATGTATCGTTGGGCAGGTTGGACACTGCCCAACTCTTAGGAGCATTACTTACTTTGTAGTCTATGTGAATGATACTCCCAAGAGTTGGGCAGGGCACAGGCTGCACAATCTTATGTGCTACGTACATCATCCCTCTGGATGTTTCTATCACCACTGATCCGCTCAGCCCATCACTTTCCAAGAGGTCAATTGACACAGAGTAAAATTCATTCTGGTTGGGGTCACAAAACTAGCAAAAATTAATTCTGAGCTATTGGTCAGCAGAGATTTTCTTACGTTTCTTTAGTAGCATCTCCAGTAACAAACCCAGTACTAGACACAGAACAGGAACTTAATAAATGCACATTAACTGATTATATGATCTTCTAGGAAAACTACTGTAAATCATATAAAGGGATCTTTCGGAGGACGTTAGGAAATATTTTGTAGCAGGGGCTAAATATATTTCAGACTATAAATTGGAATACAGTATAGTAGGTGGCTCTTCTGCAAATGAGCAAGGGCAGCTACTTAGTACCTGTGCTGATAAAATTTAAACTAAAGCTCATTTGCTTCAGATCTATAGAGAAACAGAAATGAAATGATGTGCACTTACGTGAATATTCAATTTTGCCCTCTCCTGGCCACAATGCAAATTACTGACAGTTTTAGAAATGTTTTAAGAGTATGATTATCAAAATTCCTAGAATAAATCAAATACAGTGACAAGAATAAAAACAAAACTGGAAATTCGGCTTGCTGGTTTCATATCCATCCTTGCTTTCGATTTGCAGACCTCCGCCTAATTCTATGCATGTGTACATGCGACTCCCCATATACAGGTGGCAAAACTAAGATTCAGAGCGAGCTGATTTGCTCACGATAAATGATGAAGCAGGAGGGAAGCCTATAATTCAGTCTTTTGTAAATCTTAAACAGACGTTTTGAAAAGAAAAGATATGAGGGAGTGTGACACATCTGGGTTCTCCAGTCTTCTTAGCGCAGTGTCCTAGGCTGAGCCAGTTTCAAGAGGAACAGAGTATACTGAGTGGATAATCACTACAGCAGAGAAGTGAAAAGAAAATCCTTTGTTGCATGTATCACTGTACACCCATACATACAAACACAAGCATACAATCACATTCAAACTCATTAAGGACCTACTGTATAGCACAGGGAACTCTACTCAATATTCTATAATAACCTATATGGGAAAAGAATCTGAAAAAGAATGGAGATATATATATATATTTTTTTAATAAAACTGATTCACTTTGCTGTACACCTGAAACTAACATAACATTGTAAATCAACTAGACTCGGATAAAAATTTTAAAATAAATAAATTAAAAACATTGAAAAACAAAACAAAGCAAAACAAAAAGCAGAGTAAAGAATCATCAGCCAATAAAGACAGCCTTCCAACTAGCTGTTGACTTCATTTAAGAAAATCAATGGGGCTTCCCTGGTGGCACAGTGGTTGAGAGTCTGCCTGCCGATGCAGGGGACACGTGTTCGTGCCCCGGTCCAGGAAGATCCCACATGCCGCGGAGTGGCTGGGCCCGTGAGCCATGGCCGCTGAGCCTGCGCGTCCGGAGCCTGTGCTCCGCAACGGGAGAGGCCACAACAGTGAGAGGCCCGCGTACCGCAAAAAAAAAAAAAAGAAAATCAATGGATGTAAAGCTATGCATTTACCCCCAGGACATGAGCTCACAATCCAGACATTCCATGCCATACTAGACGCCCAGAAGAGGAGGAAGGGCAAAAAGAGAAGACATGGCGACAGCTCTACAGAATTTATTTCCCTGTGGCAAACTAAAGCTTTTAAAGATCTGTGCAGCAGGAGTACCCTTCCCAGGAGCAGGTAAGTGCAAGAACTGCCTGCTTCTTCAGCTTCCATAACTTTCCCACAGCTCAGAGCATCAAGGCTATTAACGGAAGAAAGAAGCATTTCATTAAATCAGCATGAATCATTTCGTTGGAGATAGTATAAGTACCAGTAATTTTCAGATCAATTTATGTGATATTCCACTTATTTTATGCATCTCCTCATTGCTCCTCCACTTGACTGCACTAATAACATGGGCTTTTACAATTAAAATTTTTCATCTTCTCAGAGCTCACATTTCCAATGGATATATATTGAGACATCCTCAATATATATTGAGACGTGGACATAAAACTTGGGTGGAAACAGACCCAGTCTTTTCTTGCCTCCTTATTTTTACCTCCAGGATCTCCATATAATTAATATTTCTTCCATAAACCTCTGCCACGGCTCTGTGATATAGGCAGGAAATGGGATTACTAATACTGTTGGATTCTAAATAAGGAAGCCTTTTTCAAGCTTTGCTTTTCGAAACAGCAATGGAAACCCAGGAGCTGACACATCAGCGG
Organism: Physeter macrocephalus; assembly: GCF_002837175.3. NCBI lineage: Eukaryota > Metazoa > Chordata > Mammalia > Artiodactyla > Physeteridae > Physeter > Physeter macrocephalus. Next base: position 93,803,022 of record NC_041233.1, read on the forward strand.
CAAATGTCTATGCTGCTGCTTAGGGTTGAGATTTGGTTTATTAATTCATTTATTCGTTTAATAGACATTAAGAATATCTTACTGGGTTCTATGCTAACTCTTGTGGATGGGAAAATAAGAGACACTGTGTTCTCCCTCATGAAGGTTTCAGGTAAAGTAGACATGGTCTAGGGTCAAGATTAACACAAGAATATTTCAAGAATAGTTCAAGTCTTGTGGCCACGGGGCAAAGAAAGCCATTATGTATGGAATTCCCATTATTCTATTCCAATTGTCTTTCCTATATGATTCTTCAAAAAATATGCATATAAAGTAGACATCTTGATATTATACATGGGAACAAATTACATTTTCTAACATTGCACATCTAATAAATGCCAGAAATGAGATCCAAATATGAAAGCATATTACTCTAGAACCATTGCCATTTCCATGATTTTTCGCCAATTGAAGTGGCATATGATTCCTTTTCTCCACCCTTTGTTTCCTGATACACCATCATATCCTTTCTGGTTATTTGCTGAAGATTTTCCTGTTGAGTTGAGTCTGATTAGGGCTAGGGGGCAGGGTCAGAGTGAGGAGAGGTAGAGGAAAATAAAGTTTGAGGAATGAGGCATAGATCTCAAACTAACCCTGAGTGTCCAGGGTTTCTTTTTAATCAGTTCCGATTCGTTTGTCTCACAACGGAAAAAATACTTATCTCTACATTTCTTCTTTAGCACTGTACTTGTCCATCTCAGACTGGTGCTCTTGTGGGACTATATCAGCTCTCTGTGGCCACAAACCTCTCCAAACTTAGAGACTTAAAATGACAAGCAGTTACTTAGTTCGAACCTCTGTGAGTCAGTGATTTAGGCTGGGCTCCACTTGGCTTCCCCGTGTTTGGACGTTTGCTTAGGGTCAGGTGGCCTAGGAGGACCTCATCTACGGTGCTGGGATGACTTGGCCTGGCTCATTGTGACTGGCCTGAATGTCCTCCTGGTGAGGGCAGAGGGGCAAGAGCAGGAGGGGAAATGTGCAAAAAGCACTTTTTCAAGCCCCTGTTTGCACTTCAGCTGTTAACATCCTATGGGTCAAAGCAAATCACGTGGCCAAACTCAGAATCCAGAGGTGGGGAAACTCTGCCTCTTGATAGAAGGAAATACAAAGTTGCATCGCAAAGGGCATGGATGCGAAGAGGAAAGAAGATTTGGGGCCACCTACCCCTGGGTCTAAACAAATGATCTTCTGACCAGGAAGGTGCGCAATTTCTAGGTTTCACGTGCTGTTTTAACTGAGCAAATATTCTTTTTCTGCTCTCAAAGAAAGTAGAAGACTTAAAGAAAATACAGTGTACTCTGTTGTTCTACTGATCAACTTCTCCTTGATATTACCTGGCAAAATGTTGATTAATTATCATGGAACCATCATTCTCTGTTTTATCCAAGAAGATAAACCGAAGGTTCAAAAACCAAATTTTTGAGATTTGTTAAGTACAATGTTTCTTAAAGAATAACATAATTGTAAATAAATAATAATAAAAATAAATATAACTGATAATATAAATATTATTATAATTATTTATTGATACTTTATAGTTATTTATTAAAGTTTATTACAATTTATTAAATCCTTACTACACGCCAATCTCAACATTAAGTTACATTTTCTCATTTTATGAAGTTATGCGTTACTTTCCCAATTTTATACATGAAGAAACAGAAACCCAAAGCTAAGTTTGAACACACGTCTGTCTAATTCCAAAGCACCTTCTCTAGTCAATGTACTTTCTTTTTACTCTTGACTCTACCAAATTTCTCACATTATATTTAAGCAATGTCATCCTGTTTTTCTTCATTTTGTCATTCTTTTTTCTAAATCAAAACTCACACAGTAACTCCCAGATTAACATGAGACAAGTGATATTTCTGATGATTACTCTCCTGCCCTTGATTCAAGAATGGTTCCCTATCCCCTATGACTCAGTTCCAAACTTAACAAGTGATGGTTTGCAACCTCAGGAATTTCCAGTTGAAATCTGAAACCAGCTCTCACACAAGGAGAGCACAGAGACACTGTAGAAAGAGGCAGACCACTCCAGACAGGTTTAATAAGGAAGGGAGCTTACATAGGAGACTTGTCTTGAGTGGCTGCAAGACAAGTAGATCTCTACACCTGCCAGAACCTTCAAAGTCTATATAGAAGCCTTAACAGGGTTAAGTCACATTATCTCATCCAGATGGTCTCAGTAACACATTGCTCTCTCAAGGCTGTGTCCTTGAAAAGACTGCTAGTGCAGGAATAGTGGGCAGAAGGTACTTTCCAAGGACAGGGAAGGAGGTGAGGCATCTGCCTGGGTCCACATCTCAGTTCAACCAGCAGTTACATTCTCTCAATGACCTCCTCCAACAAGGCATTTTATTCCCTCCCCAAATCAGGTATCTTATCTACCAATCTCTCCTATCCCTAAGCTCCAAACTGAAAAATATCTATCAGGATTGTATTGGGTTGGCCAAAAACCTTCATTCGGGTTTTTCACTAATACCTTATGGAAAATCCCAAACGAACTTTTTGGCCAGCCCAATATTTTACTCCATACCACTCACCATCTTATCAGCGTTTTTCTTGAATTTCTCTTTGCCCATATTCTTTCTCCCATAAGGAAGCCATCCTCTGTAAAGTCCTACTCATCTTTCAAGGCATATTTTAAGAGGAATATTCAGATCTCTTTTTATAGCAAAGACTCATAGAAAATCAGTTTGAACCTTGTCTGGAAGCACTCTCTGAGTATTGATAAATAGCCCAGATCAAGAATGTTTCAGTCCACATACAGAATGTTGCAGTTCCTCTACAAAGCATAAAAAAAAATGGATAAGAAAAGGACAAAAGGAAAGTGTCATGAATCATCTCTGCCTAAGTAGTTGGATATGGCAAAACAGAGTTTTGTTTTTCCTTTGAAATATCCCTTTATTCAAAGACATAGGGACCAGCAGTCTGTCACCCTTTTCCAAAATGAGTCTACGGAAAAGAGTCAGAGGAAGTCTCTAATGGGGCACCAAATTAGCACAAGGAAAAAACAAACATGTCCTCTCATTATGAATTGTTAATGACCTGTTTACTGCTGAAGCTGTCACAGAAAACAAGAAAGTCTGGTAAGTCAATAATTCATTTCAGACTGTGGAATTAATTAGGAAGACAATTAAATAATTGTGGGAAAACAAAAAATATGTTTGGACATCTTGTTTCTAGAAGTCTGGTGGTTTACGTGGGTTTGGATACCGCATGAGGGGTAAAAAAGAAGTAAGAAGCAGAAAGGGAGTAAACTTTCTAGGTGTTTCTTTATTATAAGATAAAGTTCACTTTCCATCAATTTCTTCAAGGAAATTTCAGTCAAACATCAAGCAGCAGTAAGCGGCCTTAATCCCTAAGAATATTTGAATGCTTTTGCATTTCATGTAAGATGAGGTGGTCAAATTTGCTGTGGCTGCCATTTGTTTTTGCTCCATTTTGAAGTTAAACAATGAATAAGTGGCCTTTCACCTTCACATCTGCCACATGAATATAACAACAGTAAATCCAAATGAAAATTAAAACTATCTTAAGTATATTTTAAACCAACTGTCTTTAAAGACTTCAAGTCAGTTCATAGACTTCTTTTTCCCAGAAATAATAAGATTTCAATAGAAATAAAAAGTCATAAAACAGCATTTTCCATGCTGGAATTATAGCTGTCATATCTGTTTCAAGGAAGCTGCTTCCATGCCTTAGTACTCACCTACATTAATAAAGAAAATGTTTGGTGATCTGATTACAGGAAATAATTCTTTATAACAAGCAGTACTGCAGAGATTGGACTTGGTTGTGCTCTGGATTGATGACAATAGAAGTCTACTAGGCAAAGCTGAGGCTTCTTTGTTGTGATGTGTTGACCAATACACCTGTCCCTTTGTCCTTTATATTCCCTACTACCAAAAAAAAAAAAAAAATCATCATTCTAAAAACACCCACCGAAAGACTTTTAAAAATTAGTCTAGTACTTGGAAGGGGAACTCTAAAGCTGGCTTACATGATGGACAATGTCTACTACAAATTTGTACTTGCCATCTACCTCTACAGGGATTCAATTATGAGTTGTTGCAGCTGCTAACTTTCAACACACCCTGAAAGGAGTTTCAGGGTGAAGATCAGGAATAAGGCACTCTGTGCTCTGGGAAAACCTGTACTTTGGGAAAAACTAGCAGAGCAGGCCTTCAGATAGTTAGATGTTTTCAGGGGAAAATTTTATGAGCCCAATTCTTGCATCTCCTCATATCTAGAAAAGCACTAAGATCCTTCATGGTGACGTCTGCTTCTCATGACTAGCAGTGACCTTCACGAGACTAGCGGCAACCTTTTGCAAAAAATAAGTGCTTGCTTGCATGGACGCCCCCTTCACCAAAATCACATGTATTCTGAGCTCCCCGCTACCTCTCTGGAGCCGTTCCTCAGAGCTATCTGAGATGCTGTCTCCTGGGCTATTGTCCTCATTTTGCCCCAAACAAAACTTAACTCACAACTCTCACATTGTGCATTTTTTTCAGTCGACGACACTTTTTAATTTTTTTTTCTCTTGTAAAGTCACTGCAGAGAAATCTATAGGGAGGTCAGCTGAAAAAAAAAAAAAAAGGACGATGTGAGAGCCGAGTTAAGTTTTATTTGGAGCTTACTGAGGACTATAGCCCGGGAGACAGCCTCGCAGATAGCTCTGAGGAGCTGCTCCAAAGAAGTAGGAGGGAGGGTCAGCATATACATGATTTTTGTGAAGGAGGTACGTGCAATCAAGCACACATCTCAGTAGAAGGTTGCCGCTAGTCACGAGAAGCAGAAGTCTCTGTTAATGGTTTTAGTACTTTTCTAGATATGAGAAGATGTAAGAAATTGGGTTCATAAAATTTTCCCCTGAAAATATCTAACTATCTGAAGGCCTGCTCTGCTAGTTTTTCCCAAAGCACAGGGTGTCTCTTTCCTGATCTCCACCCTGAACTCCTTTCTGGGTGTGTTGAAGGTCAGCAACTGCAGAGGTCACTGACTTCATTCTTGCCGTACCAAATGGCGAGTGACGTTCTTTAGTTTGCAGGTACAAGAAACAAAATCTTGAAAAATTACATTGTTATTCCGAAAAGCTTAACAACCTACTAACCACAGAATTCCTTAACCCTGTTAGAAAAGATTCTTCAGCCTGGCTTCTCACTGTTCTGTTACTGCCTGCTCTTACAGAGGAGAATCCAGAAAAAGAAGTCAGCCCTAAAAAGTGCTTATGCTAAGACATGATTTGGACACTTCTATAGATTAAAAAAAAAAAAAACAAAATCATCTTCATCCTCCTCCTCATCATAATCATCATCATCTTCATCATCTGGGAAAAAAATCTTAGACTTTCCTATGGCTGCCTGTCTGCAACTCCAGATTTTTTTCATTGGCCACCAACCAGGTCCAAGATCAGAAGAGGTCTTCAGCTCCCAGTATCGGCACTCAAAAGAGGACCTCCGGACTTGAGAACTAAAAGAATACTGAGGAAACAGTCAAGTTACTGAAATAGAAGCTCAATTCTTCAAACTGGTGTGATGCTTGTTATCCATTTCTGAAGCACATGGTGAGCATGAGGCTGGCAAGGTAGGAAACTGAAGTTCAAGAAAAAGCAGGTACTGTGATTTCTGCACAAGCTCGGATTCAGACTCCCTGAAGATCAGGATGGTCTTGGCAACTGGAAGGTTGAGAAGTAAGTCTACCGCTCATAGAGATCCAGAAACCCCAGCTGTGAGAAGGAGGAAGGATATAAAGGCTAGGAACCTACAAAAGTGGAGAGGGTCCCTGGCCCATCCTGAAATCTTAACATGCACTTTTGGACCAGCTCCTCTTCTCCTCTGTAAATGGATAGTTAGATAGATAGATAGGTAGATAGATAGATAGATAGATAGATAGATAGATAGATAGATAGATAGATAGGTAGCTAGATAGATAGATAGGTAGCTTTGTATCTTTATACATATATATCTGTAAAAACATTATGTGCGTGTAACTTTATATATAAAGATATGTATTTACAAATGCAAATCCTCCTCATTTGTCTGACAGAGGGAGTATTTTATGCTCATAAATTACTACTGGATTATTTCCATTATTATCTACACAAGTTGAGGAAACAAATATTTGCTGAAAATAACTCAACGATGAGAGAGAGAGAACCAATCAGGAGCTGTTCTCTGAGTTCTGTACTTTGTTTGTCAGGCTTCAGTGGGGAAATGGGATGGAGATGGGAAGTTTCCACAAAGCCAGCTGGCTGGTGAGCACTTCCTCTAGGCACTGGAAGCATGAGGGCATTCAAGAGGGATCAAATCAGCTGGAAGCCACACAACAAAGCTGCATGATTTAGAGTTTCACTGGCCTGAAGTTACTGGACCGGATGATCTTTCAAATTCCCTTGAAGGCTCTGCTTCTGTAATCACTGAAGTTGCCTAGTTTGGAATCCAGCCTGTCCTTAGGTCTGGCCCATTTTGGTGGAAGTTGTGTCAATTCGGCAGAGCTTGTAGCCATAGTTTTGTAAGCTGGGAGCTCTTGAAAGTTGGCCAGCAGGTGGATGCTGGTCCGTAACTTAAATTAGCGTCAGTCTTTTCTGAGAAAAGGCTAACAATTTCTTTAGATTATTTCCTTCTTCCTTACTTTTGCATTGAGAAGTCCTTTCTTTTATTAAGAAAATCTTTTGAACTTAGGATGTTCATTGCTATTTTTCAAAAGTCCATATTTAACAACTATAAAACGGCAGCACTGGTTCCAGCACTCCTATCTTTTTTTTTTTCTTTTCCCTTTTGTTTTTAAAATGCATTTGGGCTGTGAAATTTCAAAGTTTAGGAACCACTTTGCAGGAAGATTTCTGTGATTACTCAGATTCATAAAAGGGAGCAGAGATTTCCATTCAAGCAGTTAACAAAAGTATTCACTGAGCATCTACTATGTACCAGTCACTGTACCAGAGACAGATAATAAACAACAAATATGATTTTAAAAAGTAATTCGCTTGTATATCACCAAGAGGTTATTGAACCTGAATTCAGTTCATTGGGATCAGAATGCTCCTCTGTCAGATTCCACATTCTAGGCTCAGTTTATCTGGGATGAATAAGGCGGAGCTCAATCCTTTAAGATGCTCATTTTCTAATACAGAAGATGAAGTAGGACACTATTTCCTTTCTAGGTTATGAGTTCTTAGCTGAGGAGAACTAATAAACAGATTTTTTAAAAAATTCTAAGTTTCATAACAGAGTTATCTCCTAGTTGTTAAAACTGTTGAAAGGCACTTGCTTTGCAGTCCCTGCACCTATGGTATCCATATTTTCCTTTTCTTTCCTTTTCCTGGTTAGCCCCACACTTAAAGCTTAGTCCTCGCATCCCACCCTCCAGTCCAAGCAGCTGACATACCAAAAACAGTGAAGCGGCACGGGCACTGAGATCGTGTGGTCCTGACAGCACACAAGCCAACAGACTACAGTGTGGGCACCATCAAGCTGCTCAGCTTAGTCCAAGAGTGTGAGCATCTCAGAGCCTCACTTGGTTTTCAGAGACAACGAACGGGGCTCTGGGTATGCATATTAAGAACCCAGTTCAAAGCCCAGGTGAAGAATGTTTAGAAAATAGATGAGCTCTTCTTGGATCAGGTTCTGTCACTGAGTCAAGTTTTAGTAGGTACATAAATGGTTATATTTTCCCCTCAAATTGCTGCACAGGTGGGAGATCACAGAGAGATGATGCAAATGAGCTGGCAGTTTAGAACAAATTAAAAAACAGTGCCAGATATTAACATGCAAAATGCCAATACTGCATATGTACAACAGTCAATGGAATATTGACTAGGATTTTTATCTTTATTTGACTTCCAGCTTATGTCAGTGGGCATTTCACAAGCTGGGATAGGGGAAAGGACAATGAAGGGATGCTATTCCCGTTGTTGAGCCCATAAAACCCATCAAGTTCCTGCTTCCGGTGAAGACAGATTATAGGTTCGAAAGAGAAGGAGACCTTAACAGATGGAACTGGGAGAGAGCCAGATTTTACATGCCAGGGGAGCTTTGGGGAAATAAAACCTTCTGGCAGTTTGGTTGTGTTTATCCCAAAATGTTTGCGGGGAAAACAGTGTACTTGCATTTTGTAAGCGAATGATGATAATCATAGGTTTCTGAGAGATATTAATCAGGGAAGATTCAATAAAAACAGAAAAATTTGCATATGCATGTTTTGACCCTCCCCGACCCTCAGAAGCAGAGGCTCCCAGATGACCCTGTGAGTGGAGTAGGGGAAGAGTGTGGACTATTTTCAAATTCTATGCAGGGAATGACCAGGGCCCCAGCCTGTTGCCAGGTTGGGTTTCTGGGGGTAGGGGGGATGTAGCACAGCTCTCTGACGCTCTTTTTTAATTTTTATTTTATATCGAAGCATAGTTGATTAACAATGTTGTGTTCGTTTCAGGTGTACAGCAAAGTGATGCAGTTATACATACACATGTATCTATTCTTTTTCAAATTCTTTTCCCATTTAGGTTATTGTGACAGCTCCTTCCCCTGTGCCCTCCTTGGCCTCCCAATCACTCTGCCTGCCTGACACGTGATGACTGGGCTGTTACGCCCCCTTCCTCCCACAGCTCCCACCACCTAGTCAAAGAACAGAGTTTACTAGTCAATGAACTTCAGCTAGCTCTCAAACATGATGTGTCTATAGTAATTACTCTGTATCAATTTGAGCCAATAAACCTCCTGTTATTCCAGTCCATCTGTTGATCCAATTTAATCAAAAAGATGTACTGGCGTTTCTAGAAAATTCTTTGACAAATAGCAAGATTTTTCTGACTTCACAAGAGGAAAATGTTTGTAAAAGCTGGCTTGGTTCATTGATTCCTTAAGTCCACAAATATTTATTAAATGTTTAGGCACTACCTCAGGTGAACAATCTCTTTTTTTCTTTCATCTAAGTTCTGTGTAATTATTCATAGCTACTTGAAAATAGTCCATTTCCCCAAATAAATCAACCAGGACAAGTACTGCTCTTTGACCTTCTGCAGTTTTATTCACAGATAATCTCCTCCCACCCCCCCGCGTAGGTGGTCACCAGACATAAGGAGGTTCTATCAGATAATAAGTATACATGAGGCTCAGGACTTGCCACTGGGATCAGTACAGGCAGTAAGTTCACAGAAATGAAAGGAGCTCACAGACATGTCACTGCTCAAACTTCCCTTCCTAAACATTTAAAAAAATAATTTTTGTGCTTTTCTGCAAAGTAATATATAAATACAGTCTGAAAAATACAATCACAGTGAAGGTTCACCTAATGCTAATCAAACATCCATTGCCACTACCTTTCCCCATTTTGAGTCCTGCTCCCTAGAGAGAACAATTTTTATCTGTCTCTGCTTTTTCTTTATTTCCTGGTGCTCTCCAACACATATCTAAATCATACGTCTAGACTGCTCTTTTCATTCACTCACTCATTCTAGAAATAACTGCTTATCGTGGGCCAACACCTTTTAAGGAATATATGTTAAGAAGTGTTTTAAAAATCACACCCATTTGGCCCGTTCTTGAAACCATGTTACATCCTCTTATCTATTGATGAACTTCTGCGCATTCTCTTTGGTATTACGGATTTAGACCTTTTTGCAGACCGTTATCATTTCAAGGGGCTCTGGGTATTACGGATTTAGACCTTTTTGCAGACCGTTATCATTTCAAGGGGCTCTGAGGAAAGAGAGGAGATAAGCATTGTGCTCCGGTCACTTCCACCAACAGAAATGTCCTAACCTTCTCTTCGTGGAAACTCATCGGACGCATAAGAACCTGGAATGACTTGAGGCTCACTTTACATTCAAGGAGCCAGAAGTTGCCTCAGCTGTGTTGGAGAAAACACGGAGTCATAGAAAAGCACTGGGCTGGGAGCTGGGAAGCGTACACTACATCCATCATCATGGCGATAACCTCGGCATTCACAGTACTTGGCAAATAGCGTGAGCTAACATGGTTTTTATTTATTTGTTTGTTTGTCTTTATTGAAGTACAGTTGATTTACAATATTGTGTTAGTTTCAGGTGTGCAGCAAAGTGATTCAGTTATATATATGTAACCTAATTTTTTCTCAGATTCTTTTCCATTATTACAAGATATTGGATATAGTTCCCTGAGCTATGCAGTAAATCCTTGTTGTTTATCTATTTTATATATAGTAGTTTGTAACTGTTAATCTCATACTCCTAATTTATCCCTCCCCTCCCCTTTCCCTTTTGGTAACATTAAGTTTGTTCGCTATGTCTGTGAGTCTGTTTCTGTTTTGTGAATAAGTTCATTTGTATTATTTTTTTTAGATTCCACATATAAGTGATATCCTGTAGTATTTGTCTTTCTCTGTCTGGCTTACTTCATTTAGTATGACATGGTTGTTTATTACTATCTTCAGTGTAGTTACCATGTACTTAGCTCATTCTATTTGCCAAGCACTGTGAATGCTGGACTGATTTTCTCATTTTAAGTAAGTACTTTAATATCACCCCATTTTTCAGGTGAAACAACTAAGGCCTAGAGACGTAATATTTTTCCAAGGTTTCAGAACAGAAGTGGGAGTTAAATCCAAACCTGTTTCACAGACTCACAGGCTTAGAGAACGAACTTATGGTTACCAGGGGGGAAAGGACGGGGGAGGGATGGATTGGGAGTTTGGGATTGATATGTACCCACTGCTATATTTAAAACAGATAACCAGGGCTTCCCTGGTGGCGCAGTGGTTGAGAATCTGCCTGCCAATGCAGGGGACATGGGTTCGAGCCCTGGTCTCGGAGGATCCCACATGCCGCGGAGCGGCTAGGCCCGTGAGCCACAATTACTGAGCCTGCGCGTCTGGAGCCTGTGCTCCGCAATGGGAGAGGCCACGATAGTGAGAGGCCTGCGCGCTGCGATGAAGAGTGGCCCCCACTTGCCACAACTGGAGAAAGGCCTCGCATAGAAACGAAGACCCAACACAGCCATAAATAAATAATTAATTAATTAAAAAAAAAAAACACAACAGATAACCAGCAAGGACCTACTGTATAGCACAGGGAACTCTGCTCAATACTCTGTAATAAGCTAAATGGGAAAAGAACTGGAAAAGGAATAGATACATGTACATGTATAACTGAATCACTTTGCTGTACACCTGAAACTAACACAACATTGTTAATCAACTCTACTCCAATATCAAATAAGAATTTTTAAAAGTCCAAGCCAGTTTCTAGAGCCCATGTTTATGTTATTCTCCCCTTAGTTTAGTCAGTTCAATAAATATTAGTTGAAATGCCACTGTTCACCAGACACTGTGCTCTGCTACCAGGTTCTGGACACAGAGGTGAATAAAGCATGGCACATCAGACAGCTACGGGGACACTATTTACATCCTCATGGTCTCACTGCTGATTCACGAACCATCTGCTGGGGACTTCCAGGTGGGCTCCAATTCCTGATTTACTACGTGCTGATGGCTTCTCCCCTCAGCACGTGCCCTGTCCCCTGACACTGAGTGCCACTAAGAGCTGGTGTTGTCCTTGCTCATTTGAGGTTGGGATGTGTGGGAATTACCACCCAGGAGGACACCCCTCCGTAGCTGGAGGGCAGAAGCTGATGCATAAACAGCAGACTATTCTGGAGGCATTCTGGAGGCTGCCCAGGAGGTCCCTGGGAGGTTGGGTCCCCTTTTCCACAGCAGGAACCTCTAAATCACATTCTTAGATTGGCTTTTTTTTCTTCTCTTTTTCACTCTCCCTCAGCCCCTTATTCCTGTTCCCTGAGATCACCTTTGTCTCAAGGATTGCTTTCAAGGAAGCCCAAGTCAGGATGTATGCTAAGCGTAAGCCAGTATATTTTAGTTGGTGCTAAGATATGGGTGATGTAGAGATACAGGTGATGTGGAAACATAAAGTGAGGAGTACTCAGCCAAATGAAGAGAGATGAGAGTCAGAGGAGCCTTCTGGAGGGAGTGACACCTGGAGGGTAAATGTAGTTACCTATCTTCCTTCAGGTAGAGCAAAATGAACAAAACAGAACCAAGTGTGACACACGGGCATTCACTCATTCACCAACGCTTTCATAATGATTTATTGGATAACATACTTGCTGGGGAAACAGCATTAAAACAAACCATGGCCCTGCCTGGGTGGGGCTCATCGGAAGAAACACACAGACAGATGAGCAAAAATCTACATAAAATGAGAAGTGGACAAGTGCTGTAAAGAAAATGAACGTAGTGTAGGGGATATAATTCTGACAGTGAGTCCAATGTGTAGGGGTTTTTTTCCCTACACCACTAAGAAATTATCAACACCAGCCGGATGCGCTACCATCCAACTCAATCCTGACACTATCTACCTGGAGATAGCATCAGATTCCCCAAGTTAAGTGCTCAGTCCCACAGGACTGTCTCACTGCAGATGCCAAATGAAAGCCCAGATTGTTTCCTGAGCTTCTGACCAAGTGGCGATTAATCAAAAGTTCCCAGGACTTCCCTGGTGGTCCAGTGGTTAAGACTCTACGCTCCCAACGCAGGGGGTCCGGGTTCAATCCCTGGTCGGGGAACAAGATCCCACATGCATGTCACAACTAAGAAGTCCGCATGCCGCGCAACTAAGATCCCGTGTGCCACAACTAATACCCGGCGCAGCCAAATTAATTAATTATTTTTTTTAAAAAAGTTCCCATGACACCCCTCCTTGGGTTCAATTAATTTGCTAGAGCAGCTCACAGAACTCACAAAACTAGTTTACTCACTAGATAACTGGTTGATTGTAAAGGACAACAAAGATGATAAGATGTACAGGGTGCGGTCCCAAAGGAGATTCTGTCCTTGTGGAGTTTGTGGCTGAGCTCAGCAGCACATGGATGCATCCTTGTTCACCAACTCAAAAGCTCTCTGAACCATGGTCTTGTTGGGTTTTTATGGAGGCTTCATTACATAGGCATGATTGATTAAATCATTGGCCACTGGTGATTTATCCATCCTCTTTCCCTCCCATGAAATCAGGGAGTTGGGCTAAAAGTTCCAACCCTTTATTCATGGTTGGTTCCCCTGGTGGCCAGCCCCCCATTTTTAGGAGATTTCTGAACGTTACCACATTAACAAAAACCCAGTTGTGGTGGAAAGGGACTTGTTATGAATAACAAGACAACCATTTCACCTTCATGGCTCTGAAATGATTTCAGAAACTGAGGACAAGAGACCAAATATTATAGCAAAAGATGCTCCCATTTCTCTAATAGCTCAGGACATGCTAAGAGTTTAGGGAGCTGTGAGCCAGGAACCAAGGATGAAGAATAAATATATATTTCTTTAAATCACAAAATCACAGGGGCAGAGAAGGGCAAGGATGCTATTTTTTAGAGGCTGGTGTCCAAGATGGCATCTCAAAGGAAGAGTATTTGATCTAAGAACTGGATGAAGTGAGGGCACCAGCAACTACCTGTGGGAAGAGTGTTATGGGAAGCCATGAACATGTGAGGTTTGTTCAGGAAATACAGTGAGCTTGAAGCCCTGAGAGGGGAGGGTAGAAGGAAAGTCAGCCAAGACTTGAAAGGGCCTTGAAGTCCAGCTGAAGACTTTGTCCCCGCTAAGGGCTTTAACCTAATTTTGTCACTTTTTCTGGCATTGAGTTCTCTCATAAAATGAGGAAGTTTTAAATTTACAAAGTTCTTTATAATTTTTACAGCCCACATCCCACACACCTAAATTTAAGCCCTTTGGCAACTCAAGCCCATGATAGCCTTGTTTTTCAATTCTTCTTGGAAAGCTTGGATGGTTTATGGGGAGGAAGACTTCTCAGTCAAGTGAAGTATATGAAAGTGTTAAAATACCCTATTTCCCAAATATAGGTTAAGTTAGAGCATAACTTATGCTGGCATGGCCCAGCTGGATGGTACCCCTGACAGCGCCCCCAAAATCTGCTGTGCCTTAGGGACCTGTCCTCTATGGCTCCAGGTGGAGGATCGGACTCTCCTCCTTTTGTGTATGTACTCCTGGCTGAGTGAGGACGTAGGGAGCTTGCCCCAAGCCCTGGGTTTGAAGAAGTTCCACCTGTCACACCTGGAACTCAGAATTCACCTCTGAGAATGTGTTTGTAGGAGGAGTGGGGACAGGGGCGACAGAGACTGGCAGCTGCCAACTTTGTGAATAAGCTCATCTTAACTGTGGTCTCTGGAGAACCTTTCTGATTGGTCCTGATTGGTATTATAATCCAGCCTGGCTCCTTTAAATAATGAGAGCAAAATAAGTGTTCCACGTCCTTCCAAGTTAGAAAGGGCAAATTGAATGAAGGTGAGCTTAGCAAAATGGAAGTAAGACAAGCTTTTAATAACATCAAGGCTTGACTCCCTGGCTCTACCTGGAGGGTATTACAACATCTTGGATACCAGGACCATCATCTGTTACACCTTAGATAATAATAGTCACCTTATATAACTCTTCTAAGTGTCACAATAAATATATGTAAAAATGTCTGGCCCTTAAAAAATGGCAGATTCTGCTATGATTATCATCGATGATGAATCAGTACTGCATCTTCCTACGGATGAAGAAAACATTTTAGATCCTGAGAAGAACCTCCTCTTTGAGCTTAGCCTGCCTATGGTAACACGGCACATGAGAATCTAGGGTCTCTACCTCGGATGTATATTCTTCTTCCTTTGGCTTGAAGTTTTAAGCTGCTTACAGCATGTGGAATTCAAAGCTGCAGGCACATGTCTGTCAGAACTCTCAGGAAGATTAACAACAGGTATTTGAAAAGAAAACAGTAGGCAGTTAAGGAGCTGTTCTTGGAGTATGATTTATGAAGGTTTTCATGACAAGACCATGGTTTTGATGAGAAAACAGTACACATTTCATGAAACTCAACTACATGGGTGTTTTGATAAACAAGTTGCTTTTGGCCAGTAGATGCTATTCATATACCTAAAGCATCTTGAGAATAAACAGTCAAAGGAAATACCAAAGTGATAGAGAGGCAGCCGTGAGGTCCACTCTAACAGAATGAAATTTTGTGTCCCCCATTTTATATGTCTTCTGAACCACAGGTGACGCTTCATTTACGTTTTACAGAGGTATCAATTTATCAGCGCCAAGCTGTGCCTTGCAGAAAGTCCCCAGTTATGTTATTAAGTGCGGCTGTAAAATAATTGATATATTAAAGATTTTTAAAAGCCTCATAAAACTGCATTTAATATATGAAGGCACAAGAAAAAGAAAGGGTTTAGAGTTATAGTTCATCACGATGATCCTAAGAATTATTCAGTCATTAAAAAGGCTTAGTCCTGCAAGATTCTCCCTAGAATATATTTCATGTGACAATGAATTTGACGCCATCAGGAGGAATTATACACACAAATATCTAAGTTGCACAGTATTTGATGCTGGTGGTCATTGTTTACAACTACTTCACCCCTTCATTTTAAAATCTATTTGATTGAGCTCTGTTTCATTTTACTTTGCTTTTTTCTGAGAGGCTTATGGGTAACCGGCCAACTTGAACTAATTTGGGAGTGGCGTGTTGTGGCATCCTTCTCTTCCACCACATGGCACTCCATATCCATCAGGAGGTACCTTACCCAAGCCTAAGGCTTCAGCTGTCCTCTTGTTCTGCCATGTTATTCATCTGTTACCTTCCACTCCAGAGAAGCAGTTACAACATAAACCAGATGTGCCCACTGGAATAACTTGATTGAGAAGATTATATCTAAACAAGGATCAGCTATTAAGTTTCATCAAGCCACATTTTCCCTCTGTTTCAAAGAAACAGCAGGTGAGTTAGACTGGTTGCTTGCTAAAGAAAAACACATTAAGAAGGCTTAAACCTCAAGCAAGCATGGATGTAAAAGTGTCATTGGTGATAAAAATCTAACCCGTAGGACATTTCTACAGCTATAATCTAGATGATTGAGATGAACATTATTATTTTAGGTTTAACACAGAGAATTTTGTGCCTCAAGGGGTACTTCTGAATTCCCAAGACGGTACCCAGCACCACTGAAAAATGTCTCTACACGTTAGGTAGCTACATGAATTCGATGAAAATATTTAGAACATACGTCTTCAGCAATGGGTTCTTGGCTGCTGCAAATATATCAAAATGACTGTACTTGGGCAAAATGGGAGAAAGGAAGGAAAGTGACAGTTTAAAAACCATCCAACTTTTAGGAAGATTAAAAAAGAGAGAGCCAGGAGGATCATTTATAAAAGGAAGGATGTAAATTCTTTACAACCTGATTGGTTTTCCCTGGAATTTGCTTGCTTTAATGAAACTGTTATTCCTGAAGGACTGAAAGCCCTTTTTTAATGTGAATAAAAAGGTACTGGGAGTTGACATCTTGTTAGTCTTTGGCCTCAGGAGGGTATCTCTGAAGACCTAATTAGGATACAAACATGTGAAATGAGTTTAGTAATCCCTTTGCGGGAGGTTTCAGGGTGGCTGATTTCTGAATTTTGGAATGGTTAACACTTCCCAGGGCATCCTTTGTGAACTCTGTAAATCACTGCTTTTCTGCCTTTCATACAACAGCTAAGTTATCATCAAAGACTCACTTTAGTCAGATGACCTTTTCTACAGGGAAAAAATTAAAGATGTCTTGGGGTTTTCATTGACTTTATGATAGAGTTCCTGACAAAGTTTGCACATATCTTAAGTTTTTTTTTTAATATCTTCTCTGCCAAACGGAATAACGAGTCTGATTTATGTTTTTTAAATCAATCTTTCCAAGGAATTAAAGAGCACACTCTTTAATTGAATGAAATGAGGTTTGCGTCTTAGGATCCAAAGCTTTGCTTGCTAGTAGCTTCTAATAGTGAACTGAGGACAAAGCATTGTCAGCTCAGGGAAGTCAGAGGTGGCATGTGAGACAGAAAAAAGAATGGCCTTGGGGGGGTCACAGGAGAGCAAACCACTCAAACTTTTGCTTATCGTAACTTTGCAATGGAAATAATAATATGTACCTCATACTGTAATTTCTCTAATTAAATGTGTTAAAGTAAGAGAAAGCGTTTTGTCAAAGGGAAAGTATTGAAGAAGTAGAAGATATTTTCACGTGTGCAGAGCCATACAAGTTCCCTATGGCCAGTATATGTGTTACTAGTAGTTAAATAATTCACTGAATTATTGACTATGAGATCACAGATTTTAGTACACTTGGGTCAATTAGAGGCAGAAAGAGAGCATATTGGTCATCCCGGTTAAAATACATGGCATTACCCACCAAAATGCATGTCATTATTCACCAGGAAATGAGAATAGTAGCCACTACTGGAAACCCCTCTAGTAAACGGTGTGTGGTCTCACAGCAATCCAGTTGGTCAGATGATTCAGTATTAAAAATAAAAGAAATGGTCTTACAGAGTTGGTGTTTGCATGGATACTCAGATAAACTGGACTATAAGTTTCATAAGGACAGGAATCTTTTAAAATTTTGTTTATTATTTACCCCAATAGCCTGGGAAATTTCATATATATATATATGTATATATACATATACATATATATGACAGAATACATATGTGTTGATCGTGAGAATAAAATAAAGAAAAAAATGGACTGAAAACATCCCATAAGTAAGATTGAAACTTAATTTTCTAGATCTTTTGGAGGCACAGCAGACTTCAAAAAGCCAGCTCGCTGGTGCTCCAGAGAGCAACCAGAGCTGGATAATCCACGTTGAGTTTATCCTTCCTTTGATTGGATTGGCTTTGGGGCCACTGTAAGGTGAGTTCCTGTTTTGTGCAGGGTTCTACCTGGTCCCCTCAGAGGTAGCTCTGTTCTCCCCTGCCAGCACATATATGTTTTCATTCCCACTCAAGAAATCTCCAGAGTATTCTGTTATGGCACAGTTGACCATGGACTCTAGTTCTCCAGCCAAGCTCATTTCTGAACAAGAGCAGAAATGGTTCTATGGGGCAGGAAACATGGCTAAGTAAACTTTCTTTAAAAGGCAGTTGGGGGCTTCCCTGGTGGCGCAGTGGTTGCGCGTCCGCCTGCCGATGCAGGGGAACCGGGTCCGCGCCCCGGTCTGGGAGGATCCCACATGCCGCGGAGCGGCTGGGCCTGGTCCAGGAAGATGGCACATGCCACAGAGCAGCTAAGCCTGTGCTCCACGACTACTGAGCCTGTGCTCTAGAGCCCGCGAGCCACAACTACTGAGCCCATGTGCTACAACTACTGAAGCCCGCTCACCTAGAGCTCGTGCTCTGCAACAAGAGAAGCCACCGTAATGAGAAGCCCTCGCACCACAACGAAGGGTAGCCTTGGCTCACCGCAACTAGAGAAAGCCGGCGTGCAGCAATGAAGACCCAATGCGGCCAAAAATAAATGAATGACTAAATTAATTAATTAATTTTTTTAAAAAGGCAGTTGGTACCTAATATGCATGGAGGTTTTAAATCTATCTAATAGATTGTGTTAATAAGAAAATTAATCAAAACAGTTGGGGGACTTCCCTGTGGCACAGTGGTTAAGAATCAGCCTGCCAATACAGGGGACACGGGTTCAACCCCATATATGCAGCACCAACTGTGTACAAGACACTCCACTGAACCATGTGAATTCAAATAGAAGATACAGTTCCTGCATTTAGAGGAGCTTAAAACTCTCATTGGATTGATATTATCTGTACAGTGGCATTTCCTGATAATAGATGCTATTTTGAAAAGGCAATACAGATTATGCTGGGCTCAGTTTGTCAGGTAAGACTTCAAGGGAGAAGTGGAATTTCAGCTGCCTCTAAAGGATGTGGAAGAGAAATGAAAAGTACATTCTAGTAAAGGTGAATATAGAACTCTGCCTAATGCACTGTTGTGACCTAAATGGGAAGGATATCCAAAAAAGAGGGGATTTATATATGTATAGCTGATTCATTTTGCTGTACAGCAGAAACTAACACAACATTTTAAAGCAACTATACTCCAATAAAAATTAATTTTTAAAAAAAGGTGAATATAATAAACAAAGACAAAAAAGAGTGGAAACGTACAAGATGTATTTGGTAAAATTCAAGAACAGTCACTGGAATAAGGGAGTATAAGAGAGCATAGCAGGAGATAAGCCTCGAAAAAAATAGTACCTTTTATATTAATATCCTTTGGACTTGAAGCACCATAGCAAAATTCATCTAGGGGCCAGGCAGGGACACAAATCTCTGAATTAGGCAAAAAACAGAGTGTGGAGTGTGGCAACCTGCAAGGACTTGAACGGGGCATTTTCAAATTACTGAAAGTAACGGAAGTGTTAAAATCAATTTTTAAAGTGCTGAATTGACCCCCCCAAATTAGGTCTTCCCAAGAACTACCATCTTGCAACCAGTAACTAAAGAACAAGAAAAATACATCAAAGTAAGCACAGTTTGAAATAAATGAAGTAGAAATGTTTAGTATAATTAGAGTCAATGTGTATATATTTACACATAGAGTCTCAAGGCCTTCCTGTTACCAGAAAGAGGAAGTACAAATCAATTTTCCAAAACCAAAGTTATTGTTTTAGGTAGATGTTCCCAGGTCCCTAAACTCTGAGTAAGCTAGAGAGCCGTAGTTTGCAAAGTTTAACATGCATGAGAATCACTAGGAGAGCCTGGTAATAAAAAACACAGACTGCTCCACGCCATCCTCAGGGATTTTGATTCAGCAGATCTAGGCTAGGGCCCAAGAATTTGGATTTTTTTTTTTAACATCTTTATTGGGAGTATAATTGCTTTACAATGGTGTGTTAGTTTCTGCTTTACAACAAAGTGAATCAGTTATACATATACATATGTTCCCATATCTCTTCCCTCTTGTGTCTCCCTCCCTCCC
>NC_041233.1:93822879-93824178 GCF_002837175.3 Physeter macrocephalus
CTCTAGGTGGTCACACAGCACAGAGCTGATCTCCCTGTGCTATGCGGCTGTTTCCCACTAGCTATCCACCCTATGTTTGGTAGTGTATATATGTCCATGCCACTCTCTCTCTTCGTCACAGCTTACACTTCCCCCTCCCCATATCCTCAGGCCATGCTCTAGTAGGTCTGTGTTTTATTCCCGTCCTACCCCTAGGCTCTTCATGACATTTTTTTTCTTAGATTCCATATATATGTGTTAGCATACGATATTTGTTTTTCTCCTTCTGACTTACTTCACTCTGTATGACAGACTCCAGGTCCATCCACCTCACTACAAATAACTCAGTTTCGTTTCTTTTACGGCTGAGTAATATTCCATTGTATATATGTGCCACATCTTCTTTATCCATTCATCTGTCAATGGACGCTTAGGTTGCTTCCGTGTCCTGGCTGTTGTAAATAGAGCTACAATGAATGCTGGAGAGGGTGTGGAGAAAAGGGAACACTCTTGCACTGTTGGTGGGAATGTAAATTGATACAGCCACTATGGAGAACAGTATGGAGGGTTGTAAATAGAGCTACAATGAATGCTGGAGAGGGTGTGGAGAGAAGGGAACACTCTTGCACTGTTGGTAGGAGTATAAATTGATACAGCCACTATGGAGAACAGTATGGAGGTTCCTTAAAAAACTACAAATAGAACTACCATACGACCCCGCAATCCCGCTACTGGCTGTATATCCTGAGAAAACCATAATTCAAAAAGAGTCATGTACCAAGAATTTGGATTTGAAAGAAGTTTCCAGTGCTGATGTGGATGCTCTGATATGGAGATTCTACTTTGAGAACCAATGGGTCTAGAACAAGCTACATCATCCAGGCACCGCTGCTACTGCAATTAGTCTTGTAAAAGACATCAGCAAATAAAATTTCACAAAACTAAATGTTCTTTGGATGACTTCCAGATATTGTTCTTTTGTGGTTGAGTCATACCTTTGGTTAAACCTTTTTATGTATGAGGATTAAAAATACATTCTAAGGAGAACATTGGACTCGGCAAGTGAAAGCGGAAAGCCCTCTCTCCCAGCACATTCTATTAAGTCCCACGATTTCACAACATAAAAATCTTACACCCAACTTGGCTGCTCTTGAAACATATTGTTTAGATTTTTTTGGCAATGAATACAACTACACGCTAGGTATGTGCCAGATGGTTCAGTCTTAACCTCACCCAATATCTATTTTTTTTTTTTTTTTTTTTTTTTTTTTTTTTGTGGTACGCGGGCCTCTCACTGTTGTGGCCGTTCCCGTTGCGGGG
>NC_041233.1:93824243-93834957 GCF_002837175.3 Physeter macrocephalus
TCTCACTGTCGTGGCCTCTCCCGTTGCGGAGCACAGGCTCCGGACGCGCAGGCTCAGCGGCCATGGCTCACGGGCCCAGCCGCTCTGCGGCATGTGGGATCCTCCCGGACCGGGGCACGAACCCGTGTCTCCTGCATCGGCAGGCGGATTCTCAACCACTGCGCCACCAGGGAAGCCCCCAATATCTATTTTTTAAAAGCTGAAAGAAATCATATTTGCCAAGCATTGTCTGAAGGATACCCTGTTCACACTTTCCTCTCCAGGTAATTTGTACCTTGGTGGCATAGTGGTGTGTTGCTGTCAATTGTGGAATATATTGGAAGGCATTTATTAGTAATGAGAGTTAAGACTGAAATTTGCAAACGATTTATTTAAAACAAATAATTAGAGCAGATGTAGGGTTATTCCTCCAACATCATTCTCACTAGTTTACATTCTGAAATATTTTTTTTCAAGTGAGAGAGAGAGGCTAGAGATTTCTGAAGCCTATCTTACATGTATCTTTATCGGTGTCTTTGTCATGAAAGCATCATCTGCCAAGTAAAAAAACTGAAACTATCATTTAGGTGCTCTTAAAAGTGTCCCTCACTGGAATGACTCAGAACGCTTGTTAAAAATGCATATTCCAGTGTTCCATCTGAGACTTCTTGAAAAAGAATCTCTTGCATAGGTGGGGTCTGGGTACCTGCACATTATGAGCTTTTCAGTTGTTCCTAATGCCTATTAAAGTATGAGACCACTCTTTCCTGGACCCCCCATGTCTGGGCCCCTACAGAGCTACACAAGTGACATCCTTGTCCAGCTTTGCAGGTCTTTCAAAGAAGTAACTGGTTGATCTACTTTACGTCTACTCTAAAGAGGCTGAGAAGGAGTTCTGTGTTATATAAAATATTAAATCACTTATGATGATTCTCAAAAAAAAAATTCTGTTTTAACTATTAGTGATTGTTCTTCTCTTGCTTTGCTTTTGTTTAACCAGTATAAACCATAGTACGACAGAAGGGTTCTCTTTATGGAGGATTGCAAGAAAAGGTGGTGCCGTTTTTGTTTCTACCCTTAGTGGAGAGGACTCTGGTGGATATTTCTGTCCAAGCTTCATTCTTGTGTCTACTTTGTGTCCCTTGACTAATATTTGGTTAGCTGGTTTCCCTCTTTCATCTTCTACTTTCTGTCATACCTTTTTATTTGATGTAGCCCTTATATGCAATCTTAGATATTTAGTGGAACAATGTGGTAAATAAACCCATGTGAATGTGGGTATAGTGGTATTTGGCAAATGGCATATTTCTCTTAAAAAACAAAAGAGATTTGGGGCTTCATCTGAAAGCAAAAATGTTTTCTTTTCAGGAATATATAAGAAATCCTCATCTAGAATTAATTCAGTAACATTTAGTCTAGTGTTTCTTGTGATTTACCTTTACAACAATATATAAAAATGGTAGAGGATACTAGAAATTATCTTCTGAGATTTTGACCAGACCAGTGTGTGTGTGTGTGTGTGTGTGTGTGTGTGTGTGTGTGTGTGTGTGTGTGCTTTTTTTTTTCCCTAGATGTGTTTAGGTGATGTGATCCTCTCCCTATATCCTCTATTTTTACTTTGGAAATTAAAAAAAAAAAAGAGTTTTAACTGTTGAGAAACTGTAGAGCCAGGGAAATAAACCAATTCTAAAAAGGTTAAAGAAAAAATAATTTTTTTTCCTGGAAATGTATGCATCTACGCTTAACCAGTACAAGATCTCCAGAATTGATCTCCCCTTTCTTAACACCCACCCTTCTGAATATGTACATATGATACTGCAAGAAAAATTTAACTATTGTGGCCAAGCTTCCAGCTGCCTTAAACAAAAGGAATTGACTTGAGAAATTGTATTTCCAGGAGTTAGTAAAGGGCCAATACTGCAGGGAATGGGCTACAGTCCTAAATTTGCCTTGACACTTGGACCAGAGAAAAGACAAAATTCCAAGAAGAAAACTCTTTGGTCTGACAAATGTTTGAACAAAGAAGCTGAAGTAGCGAAGAGGACTTAACAGTAAAGCTTTTGCAGGGAAAAAGGACAACCACAGTGCATGTTCCTGGAGTGGGTTAGGGTGTGACAACAGAATTAGTTGACAAGAGAAGTGAGTTTAAAAAATCTACTGTCCACTACTGTAGTCTCACATGCAGTAGTTTAGAAGCAGCTTTGCTAAAGGCTCTGAATTTGTAAGCAATAACAGTAAACAATGGACTCTTGTTTCAGACTCAGTGGTCTGATCCTAAAACAATCTTCCACCTCAAGGTAGACTATTATTAGAAGTCATTGTACCCCAAATCTATTTCTAATCTGAGGAACGTTCACATTTCTGTCACATTTTTGTCTGTAAAAGAGAGCAAAGTTGTCATGGGATTTAGATTTAACCTATGTGTAATCAATATATAATTTAAAAATGGAACAAAAAGAGTGAAATCTTTAAAAACATCAAAGGATTACCAACAATTAGGCTGAAAAGAAATAATGTTGATACATATGATTAGGGTTTCTACATAGTTTAGGAAAGCTGGGCAATTGAAAGCGTTTGCTCAAGGTTTTGACTGTTAGTGAGGATTAAAATACGCTTTAAATTGAAATTAAATATTGATTTGGCTTAATAGTAATTGCTAAGTTCCCTACCTACTTCAGTTTGACTTTATACAGTTTATGATCACCACCTCTGTCTCCAATTTCCCTCTAATGAAGTGAGAGCAATAATTTATGTCGTGTGTCTTTAAGGTTACTCCTAGCTGTGCTATCACATATATTTCAAGCACAGGTATATGATTCTGTGTGATTCATAAATAGAAATATTAAAATTTGGATATCCTGTTGTTAATATGCCACTTCTGCACATTATTTATTACATTGTTTCTACTCCCCTCCTATCAACACACACTAGAATGGATGCATCTAGAAGATGAGGGACTTTAACCATCCTGTTCAACCTAAATCACCAGTGCCCAGAATAGTACCTGGGCATAAAAGATACTCCATAAATATTTCTTGAATAAATTAATAAGTAGCCGGCAGTTAGAGCACATATAAATCAGATTGTACTGCTGTTGGCAGTGATTGAAACCCAGGAAATAAAAAACAAATAAGGGGTGTGTATGTGTGTGTGTGTGTGTGTTTCCAGAACAAGCTGAAGAAGAGATGAAAGGAAGCAAGTGCCAATCATATCAAATTACCCCAAATTTAATTCTGATAGCGTCCATTTATGTCATCCTTCCCAAATTCTACCCTCATGGCTTCTTAAACTTCTCTTCTCCCATAGTTCATCTTCAGGAGACTTCTCCTTTTAGGCACTAAACTACATCCTATCTCTTCTGCATAAAAACATGGCTCCAGCAAAAATGCCCTCTTTCTTGCCTGGATCAATATTTCTCTCTTTACTAGATGGTCACCATCAACATACAAACATCAAGTTTTTTAAAAACCTACTCTTGACTCCAATTCCCTTTCCATCTGCTACCTCATTCCTCTGCTCTAGTTTATAGCAAAAATGGTATTGAGTGGTCTATACCTGAAATATTTAATTTTCCCCACTTTCTCTTTTAATTAATTCAAGCAGGCTTTCACCCCTTCACTAAGAGTGCTCATGTCAAGGTCACCAGAGACCTCCAGGTTGTTAAATTCAACGATCAAAATTCACTTTGGATCTTATTATACCTACTAGAACATTTGACCCAAGTAATTATCCCCTCTCCCTTGAACACTTTCTTGTTGGCTTCCTGGTCTACATTTTTCTTGTTTTCCTCTCACCTCATCAGTCACTCCTACAGTCACTCCTACAGTCATTTTGCTGGTTCCTACTCACGGTTCTGGCCTTTTGTGTGACTTGGGCTTAATCCCTAAATCCCTTCTCTTCTCTACTTACAGTCTCTCCCTTGGTGATCCAATTCTGTCATACGTACTCTGATGACTCTGTAAGTAATGTCTTGAGTCTAGACCTCTCTGCTAAGCTTCTGAACTCCAAATTCATGTATCTAACTCAATACCTCTAATAGGATATCTATTAAGTGAATTAACTTCAACATGTGCAAAAATGAAAAATGAACCCCTGGCTTTGTTCACTAGCTTTTCGGAGTCCCTGTCAACTACACCTCCCCTCGTGTCGATGAATTGTAATTCTTCCAGTTGCTTGGACCAAAAATCATGCCATTGGTTTTACCTCTTCTCTTTCTCTCAACCCCACATCAAATCTGTCAGCAAATTTCCTTGCTTCTATTTTCAAAATATATCCCTAACCCGACCCTTCTCTTTTACCACTTTGCCTGCTACTTCCCTCATCCAATCTAGCATCATCGCTTGCCTGGAACATATTGTGATAGTTTTCCAACTAGTCTCTATGCTTCCAAATTCATCTTGCTTACTATCTATTTTTGTACAAAGGTGGAATGATTATTTGAAGACTTTGAGTCGACACTCACTACGCTAGTCTAATCCTCCCAATGCTTTCCTTTGTCTCTCAGGGGAAGAAAAAAGTATAGTGGTCAACTACCTCTGCACTCTAGCTCTCCAATTATTCCAGCCATTGGCCTCTTTATGTTCTTCAAACAGACCAAGGGTTCATCCATCTCAGTTACATCTATCTGGAACAATCTGCATAGAGGTCTTCTTTCAGATGAGATGCTTCAGTGACACCTGCCTTGACCACTGTTTAAAATTGTCTCCAAATCCCCACCCACCTCTTATTTTTCTTTCCTGCTTTATTTTTCTGCCTTTACTTACCACTTTCTAATACACAGTGTAAATTATATATAATCTTGTTGTTTGTCTCCTCTCTCTAGAAACCAGGCAGGAATGCTGGTCTTTCTCTTTACTCTAGCTGCGGTGTCAAAGCAATGCTTAGCACATAGTAAATAACCAATATTTGTTGAATGTATGCATAAATGAATGAATAAGTGAATCAACAAATGAGTGCATGAATAAGATATTATTGAGAAGTTTCAACTCAGGAGCCACAACGTAAATGATGATTGATACCAAAGCACATAGTGAGAAAGTCTATAAAGCAAAAATCTCAAAGTAGATTCCCAGAATCCATAGGGAAACTCATGAACATCAAATGAGGCATTCATAAGAAGGATTTGGGGGACCAGGACTGGGTTGAGAGCACTGTCTCCTTAATCCAGATGAGAACGTGAAGGAGGAGGGAATCATGCTTCGACTTTCACCTGAAGTCACAAGAGACAAACTTCACCAGGATTACTCATAGAAGTCGCTATGCATCCTCCAAGTTTGAGAGAGGTTATAGTGAACTAATGTTCACTGACGAATATAAAGGAAAATGATTTTAGCTATTTATCTAAGGAATGGTACTTTAAGACCAGCTGTGTAAAGGGAACTGTTAAAGAAACAAAGAGGATTGAGACGGTAGCAGCCACCTAGAAAAAGGGCAGCCTCACGTGTGAGGACAGTGAGTTTACCATTTCCAAAAGGAGCTTCGGAAAACCTACACAGGCATCTATGTAAGAGTCAAGGCTAAATACCTGACAGACCTAAAGAACTGAAGCCCCCAACTCTACCCACTCACCTCTCTTCTTTCCCTAACTCTGGCCCTGACAGTGCTCTGAGCCACAGTGAGCAAGCTGAGGAAGAAGGAGAAACATTGTGCACAGAGAGAGAGGGAAAAACACATAGTCACACTCAAGGCAATGGTACAGCCCACAGAGGAATGTAAGATCAAGTTGAGACTTTGATTTGCTTTGGGGACTGGAAGAACAAATTTACCAATTAAAGCTGTTTGTGAGTTTGTGACTATAAGAGGGACCAGAAAAGTCATGGGTACCTGATCTATATTCTGTCAGAGACAGAGGCTAGGAAAAAAGCAACCCTACGTAGTAGATTTAAATATACAGTGGGCAACAAAAATACATTTCTCTTAATGAGTACACACGTATTGGGCTTATTCAACATTTATTACAAGAAGATGAAGAAATGCAAGCAGAACATGTACTTCAGTATGGGATTATCCTTGAAAATAGCAAATACTCGCCTTCTGACCTTGGCCTCCTAACAGCCCTGGACTCTCATAGCTCATTATCATGATGATTCTTTAAGAATACCAGCTTGGCTCCTAGAGTTCAGAAATATCATTATTCTTTAAAGTATTTATTTCTTTTCTCAAATCTTGTCCTTTCTACAATTTATTTCTTTAAGATATGAGAATAGGGAATTAGCTGTGTATATCCATTTTTGTGAAATAATTAAAAAATAATTAACTGATGGTATAGTGAATAAATAGTAATTGGTGTAAATTCAAATGTATCATAATTTTAAAATATAACTGAAATATATGTTCCAGTTGAAAGACAACAGTTATGAGACCAAGATAAAAAAAAAAACACTAATGGCAATTTACAAAAGACACATACTATATATAAGAATACAGAATGGTTTAAAGTAAAATGATGGAAAGACTTATATTATTCAAATATGTACTAAACAAAATTTGGTGAATTCCAAAGTGAATTTTAAAGCAAGAAGCATTCCTAGAGTTAAAGAGGAATATTCTATAATGATAAAAGGGAAATAAAATTATTTTCAGTTTATATGTCCCTGAATGTATAGCCTCAAGATACAAAAAGCAAAAATTGGCAGAAGTGAAAATAGAAATACTGTACACAAATACGTGATCATAGTGGGAAATTTACTACACCTCTCTCAGCAATCAAGCTGACAAGCCAATCAATAAGAATACGAAAAGGCTTCCCTGGTGGCGCAGTGGTTGAGAATCCGCCTGCCGATGCAGGAGACACGGGTTCGTGCCCCGGTCCGGGAAGATCCCACCTGCCGCAGGGCGGCTGGGCCCGTGAGCCATGGCCGCTGAGCCTGCGCGTCCATACGAAATATTTGAAGGTGATTAACAAATACATTTGGTAGAAACTAAAAAACACTTGTTTCGGGATATTGACAGAATAGTTCTAGAATTCACATGGTCATGCACCGGACTATCTCTATATAGCAAGGACAATCTTAAAGAAGAACAAAATGGAGTATTTACAAAAGTTTATGTCAAGAATGTTATAAAGTATAATATTTAAGACAGTGTAACGTTAGTGCAAGGATGAGGAAATAGAGCATTGGAAAACAATTAATAGTCAAGAAAAACATTGCATGTATCTGGTCATCTGACTTAGAAAAAAGTGTCACTGTGCAGAGAAAAGTGCTGGGTCAGCTGGTTAGCTACATGGAAAAAAATAAATCTTTATTCTTACCTTACTCCATACACAAAATGAATTCCAGCTGAGTTGCAAATCTAAATATGAAAGGTAAAGCAATGCATTTACTAGAATATAATAAAGAATATCTTAGTGTCCTTTCAGTAGGCAAAAATTTCTAAACAAGACACAGAAAATATTAACTCTGTAGCAAATTATTGTTACATGGGCTACATTAAAATAAAGAAATTCTGCTTTACAGAAGGCATCACTAAGAGACTAAAAAGGTAAATCACATAGTGGGAGAAGACAGTTGTAATATCTGACAAAGGATTCATAGTCAAAATATATAAAGCACTCCTACAAATCAATACAAGAAAGTTACATCACAAAATAGAAAAACTGGCAAAAGACTTGATCGAGCCCTTCAGAAAACGATATCAGAAAGATCAATCACTGTTAAAAGATGTTGTCTCACTGATGATCAAGGAAATATAAATTAAAATCAATGAAATTCCACTAAGTACTCAGCAGAAAAGTTTAAAAACAAGGAAACTACCAGTAAAAAGCATTGGGAGGATATAAAACACTTGGAACCTCAGTATTAGTAAGAGTGTAAATTTGGCAAATCACTTCAGAAATCGTTTGTAAGTATCCACTAAAGTATAACAAATGTATTGTGTTAGAAGTCAAGATTGTATTTTTCAGTGGGTTGAGGAGGTGGGTAGTGACAGGTAGGGAGCATGAAGGGCTTTCCCTGAATGCTGGTAATGTTTAATCTCTTCTGATTGGAAGTTAACAGAATGTGTTCACTTGTATGAAATTGCATCAAGCTATATACCTACAATTCCTGGGATTTTTGTGTTTATATTTAAGTAAAATTATTTAATTTAGAATATTTATCTTATCACAAAGTAAAAACCCAAATAGTAAATGTAATAGACAAGAGAGGAGACAGTATATAACTTGCCATACTAAAAACTTCAACTTGGCTGGCTTACCTCTTTTTTTTTTTATTGTAACAATAGATTTTTTTTTAACTTTTGTAGTTATATTTTGTTTTGTTTTTGTTGTGTTTCGATTGGAAGAAAAATCCACGGAGCTTTCCTTCTATGTTTAATGTTCCATTAGTTTGTCATTCTACAGAGATTGTCATAAAAATATGACTTAACCTGATATTATCTACAACTGTCTGGAACATATTTTTTCCAGTATTTGAATTTAAGCTTACCGTAGATGTAAGACATAACCTCCAATTCAATGATTTGTAACTGATGTCTAGTCAATAAAAGAAAAACATCTATGTCATGAATAATGTTTATCCGAATCTAAGGCACTCCAAGTTTTTTGGGAATCCAACTAAATTAGAAGTGCTATCAGTGATATCATTGCTTTAGAAATTATCTACTCCTGTATTATCTTTTAAAGTTATTTAAATTATACAAAAGAATTTCAAACAATTCATGAGTTTATAAAGCAAAACATTGCACTTCTAAATATACGTATTCAAAACATTTTTATTTTTAAATTTCTTTTGCCTTTAGTATTTACATAATGAGACTCTACTGCAGTCAAGGCATTGTTCTGTTACTCGCTTTTTGTCACTTAGCAATATGGCGTAACGACTTTCCTTGTCAGTACAGAACTCTACCTCATTCTTGCTAACTATTGCACCAGACTCCACGGACCCACTGGTACAGGGTTTGTGCCTTTTAAGCTTCAGTAGATAACACCAAGCTGTTCTCTGAAATTAATTCCAGTAACCTATTTTCCAACTAAGATTATGAGAGTCTCTAAGATGGCTCTCTCTGATCCCTACATCCTGACATTCACACACTTCTGTAATTCTCTCCCCTTGAGTAGGGGCCGAACCTATTGACTCACTTTTAACAAATAGAATATTTCAGTGATGGGCTGTTATAATAGACTGTGGCTTCCATCGCTCTCTCTCTCTCTCTCTCTCTCTCTCTCCCTTTTGTGCTGGGGGACTCAAGATGACATATTGCCCTTTGGAAAATCTCTCTCTCTCTCTCTCTCTCTCTCTCTCCCTTTTGTGCTGGGGGACTCAAGATGACATATTGCCCTTTGGAAAGGGCATGTGCCCTGGCAAGGAACTGAGACCCTCAGTCTAATAATTCACAACGAACTGAAGAACCTTAACTGTGTGAGAGCTTAGAACTGGATCCTTCAGTTCACCTGAGACTTGCTGAGTCTTGAGATGAATGCAGCCCCAGCCAAGAGTTTACAACCTGCTGAGAGACCCTGAGCCAGAAACAATCAGTCAAGCACCTCCCAGATCCCTCACCACAGAAACTATGAAGTAATAAACATTTGTTGTTTAAAATTGATGTTGTAGAGAGATATGTTACATAGTAAGCTTTCGTTATGACACCTTGCTGCCCCTTGATTTTCATTCATTTAGTTTTCTGCTAATCTAATGGGAACACTAGCGATGGGGACATTTATACTTGTGTGTACAAGTATGTGTGTGTAAATTGCTCCTTCAAGCCCTTTGCTCATTTTTCTATTGATCTGTTTGTCTTTTCTTGTTGATCTGTAGAATTTCTAATGTATTTAAGTGATTAATGCTTTGTTTTTCATAGATGGTGCATAAATTTTCTTTCTATCCTTTTAATATATAATTTACAATTCACATGCAGTCAACTATACAGATTATTCCCCTTGTCACTTCTATGTTTGTATTATAATTAGAAAATCATTGCAAAGTTAATATTTTTAATATTTTCCTGCATTTTCTTCTAAAATCTTTAGGATCTGTTCTTCATCTAGCTCTTGAACCCATCTGCAGAAAGTTATGTTTTAATGAGGTACGGAGAGGGCTAAATGAAATTTCCCAACTGGATAACCAGTTGTCAAAGTATCAGTGAGAAGTATTTTATTGTTTACCTCCTACTTCGGATGTCAAATTTTGGATAAGTTGAATCCTCATAAAAACAAACATTTCTGAACGTTATATTCTGTACCGTGAATTTTATTATTACTTCCTGCAATAACCAAGCTGTTTAAATTGCTGTAATTCTATAATATGTTTTGATATTTGGTAGGACTAGTCTCTAGTTGGTCTTCCTTTCAAATATTATCTTAACATTTTATGCATAATTTTCCATAATAAATTTAAAATCATCATAGATTTAAATTTTCAGATTAACCTTGATATGAAGAATAATTTGGAGAGAGTTTACCTATTTCAAATACTGAATCCTTCTTACCAGAGACATAAGGTAACTTTCCCCTTTCTTCAGGATGTGCTTTATGACCTTCAATAAATTTCTATAGTTTTTTTATTAGGTTTTATAAGTTTCTTACCACACCTAATCATAAGTATTTAATGAACTTTGTGGCTATTCTAAATGGGACCCATTTTTCGATTACGTTTTAAATTGGTCATTGCTAGTGTATAAGAAACCTATTGATTTTTCAATATTGATTTTTTTTTTTTTTTTTTTTTTTTTTTTTGCGGTACGCGGGCCTCTCACTGTTGTGGCCTCTCCCGTTGCGGAGCACAGGCTCCGGACGCGC